>NC_064629.1:572059147-572362177 GCF_023864275.1 Schistocerca cancellata
AGTTCAGCGGTCCTCACACCTCAACTCGTGGATATACGAATTTCCTCTGCTATCTCCGTCGCACACGCATCACACTCACTGTATTCACTTCGCTGGACTGTAGCGTTTACTCTTATCACGGCTCAGCCGCTATTTTCACTATTATTAGGCCCTACTACTTTTGTATCACTTAACACGTGCGAGTATTTTACTCGTCCGTCGCGTTGCGCTTCACATACATACAGCTATAGTTCTTCTTCAAGAATAAAATTTCACATAAAACTGATAATAGTACATACATAGACATAAACATTGACAATAATAAAGTTGACATATAAATTTACAGTTCACATTCACATTTCATATATGGACTCCACGATATGCACCCTCTTACACACTAATATGTAAATCAGAAGGAATATTTCATTTATTCTGAATATTGACATTTTCTGTTCTCGTCTTGCAGGACCGACCTCCTGGGCGTTTTTACGTCCATAACTACACATAGAAAAGAGTACATACATACATTTTACATAGACATTGACATTGACAATAATATAGTTGGCAAATAAATGTACAATTCACTTTCACATTTCCTATATGGATTCTATATTAGGCATCATCTTACACACTAATAAGTAAATTAGAAGGAATCTTTCATTTGTTCTGAATATTTGCATTTTTTTCTCTTGACTTGTAGGCCCGACCTCCTGCGCGTTTTTACCATCACAAATACACATAGAAAATAATACATAGTTTTTTTTAGACATCGACAATAATGTTGTTGTTGTTGTGGTCTTCAGTCCTGAGACTGGTTTGATGCAGCTCTCCATACTAATCTATCCTGTGCAAGCTCCTTCAACTACCAGTACCTACTGTAACCTACATCCGTCTGAATCTGCTTAGTGTATTCATCTCTTGATCTCCCTCTACGATTTCTACCCTCCACGCTGCCCTCCAATGCTAAATCCCTTGATGCCTCAGAACATGTCCTACCAACCGATCCCATCTACTAGTCAAGTTGTGCCACAAACTACTCTTCTCCCCAATCCTATTCAATACCTCCTCATTAGTTACGTGAACTACCCACCTAATCTTCAACATTTTTCTGTAGCACCACATCTCGAAAGCTTCTGTTCTCTTCTTGTCCAAACTATTTATTGTCCATGTTTCACTTCCATACATGGCTACACTCCATACAAATACTTTCAGAAACGACTTCCTGACACTTAAATCTATACTCGATGTTAACAAATTTCTCTTCTTCAGAAACGCTTTCCTTGTCATTGCCAGTCTACATTTTATACCCTCTCTACTTCGACCATCATCAGTTATTTTGCTCCCCAAATAGCAAAACTCCTATACTACTTTAAGTGTCTCATTTCCTAATCTAATTCCCTCAGCATCACCCGACTTAATTCGACTACATTCCATTATTCTCGTTTTGGTTTTGTTGATGTTCATCTTATATCCTACTTTCAAGACACTGTCCATTCCGTTCAGCTGCTCTTCCAAGTCCTTTGCTGTCTCTGACAGAATTACAATGTCATCGGCGAACCTCAAAGTTTTTATTTCTTCTCCATGGATTTTAATACCTACTCCGAACTTTTTTTTGTTTCCTTTATTGCTTGCTCAATATACAGATTGAATAACATCGGGGAGAGGCTACAACCCTGTCTTACTCCCTTCCCAACCACTGCTTCCCTTTCATGTCCCTCGACTCTTATAACTGCCATCTGGTTTCTGAACAAATTGTAAATAGCCTTTCGCTCCCTGTATTTTACCCCTGCCACATTCAGAATTTGAAAGAGAGTATTCCAATCAACATTGTCAAAAGCTTTCTCTAAGTCTACAAATGCTAGAAACGTAGGTTTGCCTTTCCTTAATCTTTCTTCTAAGATAAGTCGTAAGGTCAGTATTGCCTCACGTGTTCCAACATTTCTACGGAATCCAAACTGATCTTCCCCGAGGTCGGCTTCTACCAGTTTTTCCATTCGTCTGTAAATAATTCGCGTCAGTATTTTGCAGCTGTGCCTTATTAAACTGATAGTTCGGTAATTTTCACATCTTTGGGATTGGAACTATTATATTCTTTTTGAAGTCTGAGGGTATTTCGCCTGTCTCGTACATCTTGCTCACCAGATGGTAGAGTTTAGTCAGGACTGGCTCTCCCAAGGCCGTCAGTAGTTCTAATGGAATGTTGTCTACTCCGGGGGCCTTGTTTCGACTCAAGTCTTTCAGTGCTCTGTCAAACTCTTCACGCAGTATCGTATCTCCCATTTCATCTTCATCTACATCCTCTTCCATTTCCATAATATTGTCCTCAAGTACATCGCCCTTGTATAGACCCTCTATATACTCCTTCCACCTTTCTGCTTTCCCCTCTTTGTTTAGAACTGGGTTTCCATCTGAGCTCCTGATATTCATACAAGTGGCTCTCTTTTCTCCAAAGGTCTCTTTAATTTTCCTGTAGGCTGTATCTATCTTACCCCTAGTGATATAAGCCTCTACATCCTTACATTTGTTCTCTAGCCATGCCTGCTTAACCATTTTGCACTTCCTGTCGATATCATTTTTGAGACGTTTGTATTCCTTTTTGCCTGCTTCATTTACTGCATTTTTATATTTTCTCCTTTCATCAATTAAATTCAATATTTCTTCTGTTACCCAAGGATTTCTACTAGCCCTCGTCTTTTTACCTACTTGATCCTCTGCTGCCTTCACTACTTCATCCCTCAGAGCTGCCCATTCGTCTTCTACTGTATTTCTTTCCCCCATTCCTGTCAATTGTTCCCTTATGCTGTCCCTGAAACTCTGTACATCCTCTGGTTTAGTCAGTTTATCCAGGTCCCATCTCCTTAAAATCCCACCTTTTTGCAATTTCTTCAGTTATTACCACAGTTCATAACCAATAGGTTGTGGTCAGAGTCCACATCTGCCCCTGGAAATGTCTTACAATTTAAAACCTGGTTCCTAAATCTCTGTCTTACCATTATATAATCTATCTGATACCTTTTAGCATCTCCAGGAATCTTCCATATATACAACCTTCTTTTATGATTCTTGAACCAAGTGTTAGCTATGATTAAGTTATGCTGCGTGCAAAATTCTACCAGACGGCTTCCTCTTTCATTTCTAAGCCCCAATCCATATTCACCTACTATGTTTCCTTCTCTCCCTTTTCGTACTGTCAAATTCCAGTCAGCCATGACTATTAAATTTTCGTCTCCCTTCACTACCTGAATAATTTCTTTTATCTCATCATACATTTCTTCAATTTCTTCGTCATCTGCAGAGCTAGTTGGCATATAAGCTTGTACTACTGTAGTAGGCATGGGCTTCGTGTCTATCTTGGCCACTATAATACGTTCACTATGCTGTTTGTAGTAGCTTACCCGCTCTCCTATTTTTTTTATTCATTATTAAACCTACTCCTGCATTACCCCTATTTGATTTAGTATTTATAACCCTGTATTCACCAGACCAGAAGTCTTGTTCCTCCTGCCACCGAACTTTACTAATTCCCACTATATCTAACTTTAACCTATCCATTTCCCTTTTTAAATTGTCTAACCTACCTGCCCGATTAAGGGATCTGACATTCCACGCTCCGAACCGTAGAACGCCAGTTTTCTTTCTCCTGACAACGATGTCCTCTTGAGTAGTCCCCGCCCGGAGATCCGAATGGGGGACTATTTTACCTCCGGAATATTTTACCCAAGAGGACACCATCATCATTTAACCATACAGTAATGCTGCATGCCCTCGGGAAAATTTACGGCTGTAGTTTCCCCTTGCTTTCAGCCGTTCGCAGTACCGCAACAGCAAGGTCGTTTTGGTTAGTGTTACAAGGCCAGATCAGTCAATCACCCAGACTGTTGCCCCTGCAACTACTGAAAAGGCTGCTGCCCCTCTTCAGGAACCACACGTTTGTCTGGCCTCTCAACAGATACCCCTCCGTTGTGGTTGCACCTACGGTATGGCTATCTGTATCGTTGAGGCACACAAGCCTCCCCACCAACGGCAAGGTTCATGGTTCATGGGGGGAGGATCGACAATAATATAGTTGACAAATAAATGTACAATTCGTCTTCTCTTTTCATATATGAATTTCATGTTAGGTATCGTTTTACACACTAATAAGTAAATTAGAAGGAATCTTTCATTTGTTCTGAATATTTGCATTTTCTTCTCTTGACTCCTGCGAGTTTGTGCCTTCACAAATACTCATAGAAAATACGTTCCAGCGCTACACACTACATGGAAAACAGAGGATTTGCTAAGGTCTGCTTCAGAGATAAGCTACTTCTAGGATTTCTGTATGTAGTGCGTCGTTAGTGTACTTATTCTATCCTTGGCATTTCATAAATCTTTATACTATGTATAATATTTACAAGTGCTCGTTTCTACATCTACATCTACATCTATACTCCGCGAGCCACCTTACGGTGTGTGGCGGAGGGTACTTATTGTACCACTATCTGATCCCCCCTTCCCTGTTCCATTCACGAATTGTGCGTGGGAAGAACGACTGCTTGTAAGTCTCCGTATTTGCTCTAATTTCTCGGATCTTTTCGTTGTGATCATTACGCGAGATATATGTGGGCGGTAGTAATATGTTGCCCATCTCTTCCCGGAATGTGCTCTCTCGTAATTTCGATAATAAACCTCTCCGTATTGCGTAACGCCTTTCTTGAAGTGTCCGCCACTGGAGCTTGTTCAGCATCTCCGTAACGCTCTCGCGCTGACTAAATGTCCCCATGACGAATCGCGCTGCTTTTCGCTGGATCATGTCTATCTCTTCTATTAATCCAACCTGGTAAGGGTCCCATACTGATGAGCAATACTCAAGAATCGGACGAACAAGCGTTTTGTAAGCTACTTCTTTCGTCGATGAGTCACATTTTCTTAGAATTCTTCCTATGAATCTCAACCTGGCGCCTGCTTTTCCCACTATTTGTTTTATGTGATCATTCCACTTCAGATCGCTCCGGATAGTAACTCCTAAGTATTTTACGGTCGTTACCGCTTCCAATGATTTACCACCTATGGCATAATCGTACTGGAATGGATTTCTGCCCCTATGTATGCGCATTATATTACATTTATCTACGTTTAGGGAAAGCTGCCAGCTGTCGCACCATGCATTAATCCTCTGCAGGTCTTCCTGGAGTACGTACGAGTCTTCTGATGTTGCTACTTTCTTGTAGACAACCGTGTCATCTGCAAATAGCCTCACGGAGCTACCGATGTTGTCAACTAAGTCATTTATGTATATTGTAAACAATAAAGGTCCTATCACGCTTCCTTGCGGTACTCCCGAAATTACCTCTACATCTGCAGATTTTGAACCGTTAAGAATGACATGTTGTGTTCTTTCTTCTAGGAAATCCTGAATCCAATCACAAACCTGGTCCGATATTCCGTAAGCTCGTATTTTTTTCATTAAACGTAAATGCGGAACCGTATCAAATGCCTTCCTGAAGTCCAGGAATACGGCATCAATCTGCTCGCCAGTGTCTACGGCACTGTGAATTTCTTGGGCAAATAGGGCGAGCTGAGTTTCACATGATCTCTGTTTGCGGAATCCATGTTGGTTATGATGAAGGAGATTTGTATTATCTAAGAACGTCATAATACGAGAACACAAAACATGTTCCATTATTCTACAACAGATTGACGTAAGCGAAATAGGCCTATAATTATTCGCATCTGATTTATGACCCTTCTTGAAAATGGGAACGACCTGCGCTTTCTTCCAGTCGCTAGGTACTTTACGTTCTTCCAGCGATCTACGATAAATTGCTGATAGAAAGGGGGCAAGTTCTTTAGCATAATCACTGTAGAATCTTAAGGGTATCTCGTCTGGTCCGGATGCTTTTCCGCTACTAAGTGATAGCAGTTGTTTTTCAATTCCGATATCGTTTATTTCAATATTTTCCATTTTGGCGTCCGTGCGACGGCTGAAGTCAGGGACCGTGTTACGATTTTCCGCAGTGAAACAGTTTCGGAACACCGAATTCAGTATTTCTGCCTTTCTTCGGTCGTCCTCTGTTTCGGTGCCATCGTGGTCAACGAGTGACTGAATAGGGGATTTAGATCCGCTTACCGATTTTACATATGACCAAAACTTTTTAGGGTTCTTGTTTAGATTGTTTGCCAATGTTTTGTGTTCGAATTCGTTGAATGCTTCTCTCATTGCTCTCTTTACGCTCTTTTTCGCTTCGTTCAGCTTTTCCTTATCAGCTATGATTCGACTACTCTTAAACCTATGATGAAGCTTTCTTTGTTTCCGTAGTACCTTTCGTACATGATTGTTATACCACGGTGGATCTTTCCCCTCGCTTTGGACCTTAGTCGGTACGAACTTATCTAAGGCGTACTGGACGATGTTTCTGAATTTTTTCCATTTTTGTTCCACATCCTCTTCCTCAGAAATGAACGTTTGATGGTGGTCACTCAGATATTCTGCGATTTGTGCCCTATCACTCTTGTTAAGCAAATATATTTTCCTTCCTTTCTTGGCATTTCTTATTACACTTGTAGTCATTGATGCAACCACTGACTTATGATCACTGATACCCTCTTCTACATTCACGGAGTCGAAAAGTTCCGGTCTATTTGTTGCTATGAGGTCTAAAACGTTAGCTTCACGAGTTGGTTCTCTAACTATCTGCTCGAAGTAATTCTCGGACAAGGCAGTCAGGATAATGTCACAAGAGTCTCTGTCCCTGGCTCCAGTTCTGATTGTGTGACTATCCCATTCTATACCTGGTAGATTGAAGTCTCCCCCTATTACAATAGTATGATCACGAAACTTCTTCACGACGTTCTGCAGGTTCTCTCTGAGGCGCTCAACTACTACGGTTGCTGATGCAGGTGGTCTATAGAAGCATCCGACTATCATATCTGACCCACCTTTGATACTTAGCTTAACCCAGATTATTTCACATTCGCATTCGCTAATAACTTCACTGGATATTATTGAATTCTTTACTGCTATAAATACTCCTCCACCATTGGCGTTTATCCTATCCTTGCGGTATATATTCCATTCTGTGTCTAGGATTTCGTTACTGTTCACTTCCGGTTTTAACCAACTTTCCGTTCCTAATACTATATGCGCACTATTTCCTTCAATAAGAGATACTAATTCAGGAACCTTGCCCTGGATACTCCTGCAGTTTACCAATATTACGTTAACTTTTCCTGTTTTTGGTCTCTGTGGACGGACGTTCTTTATCAACGATGATAATGTCCTCTCTGGTAAGCCGTCAGGTATTTTATCGTTTCGCCCAAGGGGGGGTCCCTCTAACCTAAAAAAACCCCCGTGTGCACGCCACACGTACTCTGCTACCCTAGTAGCTGCTTCCGGTGTGTAGTGCACGCCTGACCTGTCTAGGGGGGCCCTACAGTTCTCCACCCAATAACGGAGGTCGATGAATTTGCAACCATTATAGTCGCAGAGTCGTCTGAGCCTCTGGTTTAGACCCTCCACACGGCTCCAAACCAGAGGACCGCGATCGACTCTGGGCACTATGCTGCAGATATTAAGCTCAGCTTGCACTCCGCGTGCGATGCTGGTTGTCTTCACCAAATCAGCCAGCCGCCGGAAGGAACCAAGGATGGCCTCAGAACCCAAGCGGCAGGCGTCATTCGTTCCGACATGTGCTACTATCTGCAGCCGGTCACACCCAGTGCGTTCAATAGCTGCCGGAAGGGCCTCCTCCACATTACGGACGAGACCCCCCGGCAAGCACACCGAGTGCACACTGGCATTCTTCCCCGACCTACCCGCTATTTTCCTGAGGGGCTCCATAACCCGCCTAACGTTGGAGCTCCCTATAACTAATAGGCCCGCCCTCTGTGACTGTCGGGACCTTGCCGGAGAATCGGCCACTGGCCCAACAGGCGAGGCATCCTGTGGTGGCTCGGAAACGATGTCATCACCACTAGGAAGCACCCCGTACCTGTTGGAAAGGGGTAAGGCAGCTGCCACGCGGCCAGATCCCACCTTCGCCTTTCGGCCAGGCACGCGAGAGCCCACAACTGTCCGCCATTCACCCTGGAGTGATGGCTGACCGGTAAGATGCTCACTGCCGGAAGACGCAGCGACATCAGGGGTTCCATGTGATTCCAAGGCCACCGAAGTAGGCATAGGTCTCACCACAGTTGCCCCAACGCCACTACGAGCCGACGCCTGCGCCTCGAGCTCGATGAGCCTAACAGACAAAGCCTCCACCTGCCCCCGAAGAGTGGCCAATTCTCCTTGCGTCCGCTCACAACAACCACAGTCCCTACACATGACTATGTTTACCCTACCCTATACGGTGACAAATTCCCAAGATAATCTTCTGATGAGCTACTCTGATAATCAAGAAACACTCACTGAAATACGAGACGCGAAAACTACGCTAGGTTTTCCCAGAAAAACTATTTAAAAGCTAAGCGCAGCAAATAAGTACAAAAACGCTTTATACAAACAGTACTCGCTGCTGCTGGTGCTCTCGCTCTGGCTGTCACAAGACAACTGCTGATTCAAGTGACTAGTGGCTAACGGCCGCGAAACAAACAAAGACGGTTTTAGGGCGCTTTCTGTTCTAAACGATCAAGAAAACACTAAGAAATCTAACACGAAAACTACGTAAAGTTTTATCAAGAACTGTTAGTTACTATGCAGAGCAGATAAACACAAATAGAATCCCTTCCTTAGTGGAAGGTCGTAAACAAAATGCAAAATAAACGCTTTATACAAACAGTACTGTGCTGCTGCTGGTGCTCTCGCTCTCGCTCTCGCTGTCACAAGACAACTGCTGATTCAAGTGACTAGTGGCTAACGGCCGCGAAACAAACAAATGACGGTTTTAGGGCGCTTTCTGTTCTAAACGATCAAGAAAACACTAAGAAATCTAACACGAAAACTGCGTAAAGTTTTATCAAGAACTGTTAGTTACTATGCAGAGTAGATAAACACAAATAGAATCCCTTCCTTAGTGGAAGGTCGTAAACAAAATGCAAAATAAACGCTTTATACAAACAGTACTGTGCTGCTGCTGGTGCTCTCGCTCTCGCTGTCACAAGACAACTGCTGATTCAAGTGACTAGTGGCTAACGGCCGCGAAACAAACAAATGACGGTTTTAGGGCGCTTTCTGTTCTAAACGATCAAGAAAACACTAAGAAATCTAACACGAAAACTACGTAAAGTTATATCAGGAACTGTTAGTTACTATGCAGAGCAGATAAACACAAATAGAATCCCTTCCTTAGTGGAAGGTCGTAAACAAAATGCAAAATAAACGCTTTATACAAACAGTACTGTGCTGCTGCTGGTGCTCTCGCTCTCGCTGTCACAAGACAACTGCTGATTCAAGTGACTAGTGGCTAACGGCCGCGAAACAAACAAATGACGGTTTTAGGGCGCTTTCTGTTCTAAACGATCAAGAAAACACTAAGAAATCTAACACGAAAACTACGTAAAGTTTTATCAAGAACTGTTAGTTACTATGCAGAGCAGATAAACACAAATAGAATCCCTTCCTTAGTGGAAGGTCGTAAACAAAATGCAAAATAAACGCTTTATACAAACAGTACTGTGCTGCTGCTGGTGCTCTCGCTCTCGCTGTCACAAGACAACTGTGAGTGAGTGTGGGGGATGTCTTATTCCTTGACAATACTGACTTCGTCACTGCTTGCTCAGATAATTCAAATGGCTCTAAGCACTATGGGACTTAACATCTGAAGTCATTAGTCTCATGGGCTTAGAACTACTTATACCTAACTAACCTAAGGACATCACACACATCCATGCCTAAGGCAGGATTCGAACCTGTGACCGTAGCAGCAACGCCACTGCTTCTTAATCGTCGTAATATTCCACATTCGTGTACATATATTCCAAGCCATATTTCTGTCTTATTGATACGACGACATGTACATTTTTACCTTTGTAACGTGTGACCGATAATTTTACCGTATTTTTGCCATGTGGAATTCCACTCATAATTTATTACCGCTAAATAAGAACGCGCTTATGCTAAAGTAATGCTTTCGCTCCTGCGTGTGTCAAGAACTCAGTGTAGAAAATATTGTTACACTGCATTTTGTGTTCATTCCTCATACGAATCATATATCATATTTTCATTTATATTCACCTTATAGTTGCTCAAGCTGTAACAGTTAGTCACTAAGGAAATATTTTTCATAGTAAGTTGTATTACATTCTGATGTCTGTGTAGCAGATCACTGTGCAGTGGTGTGTGTTAAATGTATCATGTAGCTTTGTTACTATCGACTTCACTGTTTATTCTTTACTCTTCACTGCTTCTTCGAGATGTTCGTTTTCATAATTACTTACCGTACATGCATCATCATGCTTTGCTTTCCACACTCATACAACCATTCATTTTAAGACTTAAAACTATATAGCGTATTCTTTCTTACGTCGCTTTCGTGGCCCTTTCCTAGGTACCCTTGTAATATTAATCTTCATATTCATCGCCGTATACACATATATTATCTACAGGGTTCTCACACTAGAACCACCGCCCTATTGATTTCTTCTCACAAATATAAATAAACTCATATTACTCTAATACACTTTCATTCTCTTCCTAGATTCACTCCATGCATGATATGTCACCACAAACGTAAATTAACTAATTAATACCTTCATTCGAATCTAAAACCTTTCACACTCTCTATAGTTCCAAGTATTATCCAACAGCGAAATTTCATTTATTTCTCCATATCGCTTTTTAAACATACAGTAATTACCTCAGTTATTTTAAGTTCATGTAATTACGTTGTGTGCGTATTGGTTGGTTTTTGTATTTACACTCATGCTCATTAATTACGGATATCTGCATAATGTGGTGCCACGCAACGTGGCACTACCTGTAAATCCACGGTATTGGTGATAAGTTGAGAAAACCGTCCCGAAACACAAAACGCCACTGTTTCCTGCGCATGTTCCCCGACATCAATATGGGATATGATCACCATGCACAAGTACACAGGCCGCACAACGGGTTGGCAAACTCTGGATCAGGTGATCGAGCAGCTGCTAGGGTATAGCCTCCCATTCTGCACCAGTGCCTATCGGAGCTTCTGAAGTGTCCTAGAGGTTAGAAGACGTGCAGCGATACGTCGACCGAGAGGATCCCAGACGTGTTCGATGGGGTTTAGGTCTGGAGAACAGGCAGGTCACTCCATTCGCCTGATATCTTCTGTTTCAAGATACTCCTCCACGATGGCAGCTCGGTGGGGCCGTGCGTTATCATCCATTAGGAGGAAGGTGGGACCCACTGCACCCCTGAAAAGGCGGTGCAAAATGACGTCCCTATACACCTGACCTGTTACAGTTCCTCTGTAAAAGACATGCAGGGGTGTACGTGCACCAATCATAATCCCACCCCACACCATCAAACCACGACCTCCATACAGGTCCCTCTCAAGGACATTAGGGGGTTGGCATCTGGTTCCTGGTTCACGCTAGATGAAAACCCAGGGGGGATCACTGTTCAGATTATACCTGGACTCGTCCGTGAACATAACCTGGGACCACTGTTCCAATGACCATGTACTGTGTTCTTGGCACCAGGCTCCAGTGACCAGGGGTCAGTGGAATGCACATTGCAAGTCTCCGGGCGAATAAACCATGTCTGTTCAGTCGTCTGGAGACTGATGGTGAGATATCGGTCTTCTTGTGGTGTTGTACACTGTGGACGTCGCGTACTGTAGCGCCTGGACACGTTTCCTGTCTGCTGGAATCGTTGCCATAATCTTGAGATCACACTTTGTGGCACACGTAGGTCCCATGCTGCGACCTGCTGTGTTTGACCACCCTCCAGTCGCCTTAATATTCTACCCCTCATAACGTCATCAGTATGTGTTCTTTGAGCCATTTTCAACACACAGTCACCATTAGCACGTCTGAAAACGTCTGCACACTTACTCGCTGCGCCGTACTCTGACATGCACCAACACACCTCTGCGTATGTGGACTGCTTCCAGCGCCACCGTGCGACGACCGCAGGTAAATGCACCGCAAGGTCACACCCAGAGGTGATTTAAACCCGCCAACCGCCCACCAGAGCGTTGTTTCACCATGTATCAGCATTATCCTCAATTTATGAGCATGAGTGTACTTAGCTTATCTCCCGCGTGTTGGTCAATTCACGTTCACAGTTTCATTTTGCTGCCTATACTTTTCCTATAAGGGTCATTCCATGTCAATTCAATCAATTTGAGAAAATATTCCAGCTGATAGTCTCAGATTTGGCTGAACACACCAGTGCTACCAAGTGTGGAACACTCACGTACAAAATTTTAAGTTCCCTGCCAATTAGTTCCAGAATTATGGCTTGTGAAAGAAGGTGGCGTGACCCGGAAATTGCAACGCGCATCTGGCAATCTATCTTCAGGCCCAACTTCAGGTCTTAACAACTTTGGAACTATTCTGCACAGTCTAGTGAAATTTTTACAACCCAGTAACATCCACTTAGGGAACACACTCCATGAATCAAAACACCAACAACATATTTCTGAGAGAAAATAAAAAATTCCAAATGTGATTTAAAAAATGTAATACGTTAAAAGGTACATATCGTAGGTGCCCTCTATATCAAATATAATTCACTCAAAAAGCGTATAATTTTTTTCGGTAAGCTTAATGTGGCCTAAACACACACAGAACTCATCTTGCCCATATCAGTAACACAAACAGAGTTACACGCACACGAAAACACAAAAATTTGAAAATTACCTGAAGAACATGGATTTTCGAAGTGTGGTAGCACAAAAGGGACAAGTGATATCCAAACCAAATTTCAAACACTGCATAAGTAGACCATAATATAATATGTGACAAAATTTCAACTTGTTATTGCAAGGCATTTGTGTACAATAAAAGTTGACAGAGATGTATTTGGTTACGTTTCTTTTAACACGATTTAGCAAGTAATAGTGAGGATGTAGACAGCTTGTTTCAGATAAAGCTGCAGCAATTGTTGGGAACCATTAGGCAACAGAAAATTAAACAATGGCAGTTTTCAGGGACAGGATGAGTCATTGTTAGGCGGGAATAACAGAGGAAACAAGCAACAATTACAGGTTACTCATGTTTTTAAGATTCTAGTTCAGAGTGGTCAGTACTGTTGTGGAAAGTCAGGATGGAGGCAGAAGAGTGTACTAGTAGTGCTTTTGTTCAAAAAAGTTGCAGTATTGATAGAGCACATGCATCTGAATGTCATAAAACAACATACGGAACAAAATGTGGCATTTGCTTTGTACTGCTTGATATGGATGAATCAGACCAAGATTTGTTGCTATGGAGATCCGGGATACACCCTGTGGGCACAAGAAGTACAGTTCCAGGAAACTTTAGTGTTTGTTATCATCATATGAAAGTGTGTCTGGATAAGTATTCTTTCCTACAAAGAAGTTTTTTTGATCCATTTCGGATTCATAAGAAGACAGTGAAGTGTAGCCTCAGAAAAACTGATATAAAATCAGTATTGAAAGTGAATCAGTGCATGGGACTTAACATGAAACCAGGACAAAAGTTATATTCCAGGTGTGTTACACAGCTAAAAAATGAAGAATATTCTGATAATTAACATGGCAATGACGAAGAGTATCAGCCACCTACAACCACAGCGGATGAGCAATTAAATACTTCAGTGACTGCTCTCGGTTGTCTCCCATGAAGACACACAAAGTTGGGAAAAGAGACAGTCCCAGCTATGGTAGAAGAAAACTAGATGAAGCTCAAATGGAATTAAAACACGAAATAGCTGACACACTAATGGAGGAAGAGGAAGAACTATCTGCTCCAAAGGAACAGAAATCATGCCAGAAATGCTCTCATTTGGACAAAATTGTGCATGATTTGAGAGAAAAATGTGCCATATCCTCACGCCAGAAAAAAGTAGCTATTCTTACCCTTGCACCTTCCAGCTGGTCTATTGACTACACTGCAAAGGAATTCAATGTTTCTACATATATGGTAAAGCAAGTTAGGAAAATAAAAGCAACCCAAGGAGTGCTTTCACAACTTCAGCAGGCTCAGGGTAAGCAATTGAGTTCAGAAATAAAGGTGCTAGTGTCGGAGTTTTATGAAAATAATGACTACAGCCGAATAATGCCTGAAAAAAAAGACTATCTAATGGTGAAAATGGTAAATGTACGTGTACAGATGCCAAATAGACTGTTGCTACGCAATATATCAGAACTATATGTAGAATTCAAGGAGAAGTATCCCAATACCAAAGTAGGTTTATCATCTATTTCAATCTTCGGCCAAAATGGGTTGTGCCTGTAAGTGCAAGGGGCACACACAATGTTTGTGTATGTGAGACCATCAAAATGCTAAGCTGATGTTTGCTGCTATAAAGGATTCTGGTCTGGATTACAAAGGCGCAATGAAGCTGTTAGTGTGTGACATCAGTTCCTACCAGTGCATGATACACAGGTGTGAAAAATATCCTCGTAAGGCAAATCTTGCAAAACACATGAATAACAAACTGTGTGGTGAACTCCTTATGGATGACGATGAACTTGTTTCTTATAAACAATAGACACACATGGATCGCACAAGTCTTGAAACAAAGCAAAGTACAGTGGAAGATTTTGTTGAAATGTATTGTAAAAAAACGGACAAACTGACCACACACAGCTTCACAGCAACAGCACAATCGGCTTATCGCCAGTTTTGTAAGGATAATTTGAAACAAGATGAAATTATAGTAATACTAGACTTTTCTGAAAATTATGTATTTATAGCTCAAGATGCCATCCAAGGATATCATTGAGACAACAGTCAAGCAACTCTCCAGCCATTTGCGATTTACTAGAGAGGTGAATCAGGTGATGTGTCTGTCATGAACCTGTGCGTTTTTAGTGACTGTTTAATTCGTGATTCCATTGCAATTCATGCCCACAATCGCACTGTCATGGCATATGTGAAAACCAAGCTGCCTCACATACATTTTGCGAAATACTTCAGTGATGGGGCAGCTAGACTGTACAAAAACTGTAAAAATCTCAAAAATTTATGCATGCATTACCATGATTTTCAGATTCAAGCAGAATGGAAATTTTCGCAACAAGTCATGGTAAAAATGTATGTGAGTGTATTGGTGCTACCATTAAGCGCATGGCATCACGAGCTAGTCTGCAGCACCCTACAGAAGGTCACATTCTAACACCTCTTCAATTACTTACCTGGGTACAGAAAAATATCTGTGGCATACAATCATTCTATATTTCGAAAGATGAAGTGAAATCAGTAGAAGAGTTGCTAAAAAGCAGAATAGAACACGTTAAAACTGTTGCAGGCACAAGGAGCCATCATCACTTCTCTCCATCGGACTCTGACAATGTGCAGATGAGCAGACTGTCCGGTTATAAATACAGCTTCATGCACAACATCTGTCTTCACAGTGTGTCTGACTAAGGATTCAGAAGCAAAAGCAGCAACATACAACCAGGTTGCTATGTTATTGCTGTTTATGATGACAAATGGTACTTAGGATGCGTTGCAGAGTGCTGTGAAGCAGAAGGTGGTGTAATTGTGCACTTCATGGCACCAGCAGGACCAGCAAGATCATTTCATTGGCCACGTTTGGCAGACAGGTATTGGATTCCTTTCGAACATGTTATTATGACAGTTGCAGTTCCTACCACAGTGTCAGGTAGACAGTATAATTTGCCACTCAATGTACAGAGTACAGTAGCTAAAGTGTGGGAGAACTTCTGTTCTAAGCACAATCGACTGGTTTTAGCAGTTAAGGTGCAGTAAACATTAATTATAGGTCGTGTTAATCTGTCTATATGTTGTTGATAGCGATTAAACAGTTGTGGGAGAGAATAAGAAGAGGCAGAACAGTTTACGATATGTTTTTACAAAATTGTATTGTGGAACAATGGCCACATCACCAAATACATTTGTCAACTTCCATTGTACACAAATGTCTTGCAATAACATGCTGAAATTTTGAGATATGTATCATTATGGTCTACTTATGCAGTGTGTGAAATTTGGCTTGGATACCACTTGTCCCTTTTGTGCTACCACACTTCGAAAATCCATGTTTTTCAGGTAATTTTTCAAATTTTTGTGTTTTCGTGTGCATGTAACTCAGTTTTTGTGACTGATATGGGCATGATGAGTTCTGTGCGGGCTTAGGCCACATTAAGCTTACCACAAAAAAAAATTTGATACGCTTTTTGAGTGAATTATATTTGGCATAGAGGGCACCTACAATATGTACCTTTTAACGTATTACATTTTTTTAATCACATTTTGGAATTTTTATTTTCCCTCAAAAATATGTTGTTGGTATTTTGATTAATGAAGTGTGTTCTCTAAATGGATGTTACTGGGTTGTAAAAAATTTCACTGGACTATGTGGAATAGTTCCAAAGTTATTAAGACTTGAACTTGGGTCTGAAGATAGATTGCCAGATGCGGGTTGCAATTTCCGGGTCACGCCACCTTCTTTCACAAGTCATAATTCTGGAACTAATTGGCAGGGGAAAGTAATACTTTGTACACGAGTGTTCCACACATGGTAGACTTAGTGTACTGAATTTCAGTCAAATCTGAGACTACGAGCTGGAGTCCATGAACGGTTCAAATGGCTCTGAGCACTATGGGACTTAACTACTGAGGTCATCAGTCCCCTAGAACTTGGAACTACTCAAACCTAACTAACCTAAGGACATCACACACATCCATGCCCGAGGCAGGATTCGAACCTGCGACCGGGAGCCCATGAATGAACTGACATGGAATAACCCATAAGGTGTCATGTCATTAATAGCAACTAACATAAGTGAGTTCTGTAATACCAAATTTGAGGGTATGTATTCTCCCTGTACATTAAGCTCATTAATTCTAATGTTGTCTGTAAAGAAGTGTAGTTCTGTAAGTGCACAACTGCTGCTCTCGCTAAATTTTGTACGATATGTTATTTCATAGTTTACGTCTCAGTCACACACATTTTCGGTGCATATATCTTATTCTGCCTTTCACATCGTCGCTCACTTATTTCCTGTACTTAAGTCGCTTATTTCTTAGGTTCTGTGCTACTCGCATTCTTTTAAGTGTACATGTTATTACTTCTCTTTTAAACTTGTCTTAATTCTGTTGTATATAGTAGGATAGGTCATTTACTGTGTATAATCTCTCCTACTTTGAATACTTAGAAATAAGTATAACTATGAACGTTCAATGGACTGTGTTAAGTTCACAAATTTAGCGTATTCTACGCTCCTTATATTTTACTTGTGCCAATGCGCTCATTTTCTTAAAGCTACGTATGCTTAACTTAATGATATACTCTTAAAATTAATGCTCTTTACTTTATAGTCGCAGACTTAGGCATAAATGTCTCTATTCGTTTTGTTTCTGTAGATGATGTACGTTAGAGTAATCAGCTGATAAGATACCCCATTTCATGTCGCTTCTGTTTTGTCCAGTTGGCTGCGCCGTGTGGATGCCGATTCGCTTAAATTCTAGAATGGTTTCCGTCGCGGTGCGCAGTGTGCCTTTGCGCATCTTACAGGGGACACTGAACTCAACCTTGCTTTTTGCCTACTCGGTCCCTACGATTAGCTGTTAGCCGTTTCGTATATAATTATTAAAGTACGCTCCGCTTTAACCGTGGCTGCGAGGCTCAGTACACTTCATCGCTCATGCCTCTCGCTTAAAGCTCGAGCGCTGTGAATTCCTTTCTTTTCCATCGCTCTTGTTTACATTTTTTTCCTGATGTAGTATAACTACGTCATCTGATGGTTTTCACTCGTTCGCTATTATGTATTGTTGTTTTAGTTCTTATTGTATTTTCCGTGTTTCTTTAAGGAATATCAAAAGGTTTCCTGCGCCTCTATAGATATTTAAGTCTTAAGAAAGTAGAATACCAAAATTACAAGGAAAATTTCTGTTGACTAAGTTGCATCTCATTCTCTGCATGTTAGACAGTAGAAGAAAATTGAACATTCCTTATTGGCTAAACAGGACAGCAGAAGAGGGAGAGGAACCGAAAATATAAATATTGTACCCCCTAACTGGAGAGAAACCGAGCGCCAGTCGGTTTATTCGTCAAAGAGCGACAAACCTCTTACCAACAGAATACCTTCATACCAAGTATACGGTAAAATAATAAACAGTTCACTGTAAGTTTGTCTACCAGCATGAAAGTACACTGCAATATTGCACCACATATGCTAATGGGTATGCTGGCCTGTAATTTTATAACTTTAGATTTACTTCCCATCCCCGTTACGACCTTACAGTTCTCTATAGGTAGCGTGGGTACATTTAAATCCCTCGCTATCTCTTTGAACAAGCTAGTAGATCTTAGGCTTATCGACGCGCCAGTATCCAAAACAACTGGTACATTTATGTTTTCCACCTTTACCTTTATTGGTGCTTGAATAATTTCACTTACCTTGCGTGTTGTTTCTCTCTCTTCAGTAAACAATTCTTCTTTCATTTCTGTGGCCTTATCATACCTTAAAAAAACATTCCGGATGTGCTGTATGTGTAGGTTTGTTTCAGTGTCTACTTCCTCCTTTCCGTTCCTGTTAGTGTTCGTGTTAGTGTTTATGTCGTTCATATTAGTACTGTGGCACACTGACAGCTCATTACCTTCTTCCTCTAGTCACGCTCGATTACTATTTCCTGGGGTCGGTAAAGGTATGGATTGATTTTTCTGCCGTCACTTCTACTATGTTTACCGTATGTTCGCGTGTTCGCCAGTTCGTGTCCCGGTTGTTTCGATTTCACTGTACGGGCTGCCTGTTCTCTCTCGGATCCCTGTGTTGCATAGTCCGATCCTGGTAATTTGCATTTCCTTGTCTCCTATTGTCAAAGTTTTCCCTCGAATTTCTAATGTCTCGGCCATTGCCGTACCTATGGGGCTGATATTTATTTTCGTACCCTCGGTCACCCTGTGACTGATAGGTAGACCGATTGTACGGATCTCCGTTGTGGCGCGGCGGTGCATACGGATGCCATTCATTCATACGCACACGACCATTATAGTTTCCAAAGACATTGTCGTTGCCGTAGTTGTTCTTCCCGTTTGGGTTGTGTTTATTACCGTTACGATAGCTAGGCGTGGCTTGCCCATCCTCATGAATCAGATCTGTTGAGTCGAGCACTGAAAGAAAATACTCGAGATCATATTCGGGAACGGTTACTAATTTTTCCCTGACATTTGTAGGTAACTTGTTCTTTAAGACATTCAATACATCGACATGAGATATCGGATTATTCCAGTAACGGGTCTTGTTTAGGTATGCTTCAAAATAGTTTCTTTGCCCCCCGAATTTTGGATGGTATGGTACTGGGTTAAATACCTCTCGTCTTAACCTCTCCTGGATAGCTATTGACCAGTATTTATCTAAAAATGCATTCTCAAACTGATCATATGTCTCGCAAAGTTCTGACAACTCCGTAGCCTACAAAAGGGCATCACCCTCGGTGTGTCCTACTACAATTTGATCGTTTGAGCTTCTGTCCAACTCCTAGGCAGTATATTTCAAAGGTTTGGACAAACACTACCGGGTGCGTTCGCTTTTTCTCATTTGAGAATACGGGAAACTGTCGATGTTTCATTAAGCTCTCATCCATTAACAGTGCTGTCCAGCACGGCGAAACAGCATTTCCCTGCGGTGATGGTATATTTGTTTCACAAAATTTTTGCCTGTTGCTTGCGTCGCGCGTCGACATGCTGTCGCGCGGAGTGGGTTGGGCATTGTTGTCCGCGATACTGATTTCTCCCACCGGCGGATGGCTGTTTTTCGCTCCGCTGACCGCCCCCGGTGATGATATTACAGTACTTTGTTTGCTAACTATTTCGTCTCTTAACCTTTGTTCTACCTGTCTGATATCATGTCCTAAGCGTTTTAAGATTCATTCTTCCTTGTCCCCCATTACTTCCTTTACCGCTTCCACATAAGTACGCTGTTCACGTACGCATTGTTCTGCGAACGTTGTATTTTCGTCCTTTGCATTACTCTTTACCGATTCGTAAAGCTGCACAATGTCTGAGTTGATTCTCTTGTGTTCTGACTTGAGTAATCCTACCTCCACTGTGATTTTCTCTACATTTTCTGGCAAGTCGCCACAGAAAGAATGTAGCTTCGCTACTTCTGATTGTACATTGTCTAAGTTGACCTTCGTATTCTTTTGCATTGCCTGTAAATTCTCTTAGGTTTCTCAAATTCCGGATAGCTCCTGTCGATATGTGTGTGTTAGTGTTTCAAATTTTTCTCCCATTATGCCTTTTAATTTCTCACCCATATCGTGAACTGAAATTCGAACTTGTGCATTAATTTTCCTACCCACCTCTTTGGAGATTTGCGAAATCTGCTGTGTGAACTACGTATCCAGACTACTGAGTTCTGTGCGCAAATTTTTTACCTCGTCTGAAATGTGTGTCATGTTTGTATTAACCTTCCCGATCTCGGACTTTACTGTGGTCATGTCTGCTTTCATATTAGTCATGTCTGTCTTCATATTAGTCATGTCTGTTAGTATTGTGTCTAAACTCGCCATCTTTCAACTGATTGTGTACATGTCTGCTTGTATCGTTTCTAAACTTGACATTTTAGTCTCTAAACCCGACATTTTTGAATTTATGTCTGCTTTCATTGCATTCATGCCTATTTGTATGGATTCAGTCAAGGCTCGAAATAAGGCTTGATTTTCTTCCCTATCCTCTTCCGGCCTACGCCTGTCAGCATCTGCGTCTGTACTACGCATCCTACTCTCATTTAAAATATTCTCTTGCCTCGAGGCGTCATTAGCTTCGTCTATTGTAATCAACGTATTGCTTGTAATGAAATGTTCTGTATTCACAAGCGTCGAATGCAACAATAGCATGTCGCGCCCAGCACCCAAATAATCACCGTTTAACGGTTCCAAGCCACTCATTGTTGCGTTTTGCAAATGCACATCCACTACATTGGCATTTTGATTTTCGAGTGACATTTCCTTATTGTTTTCACGCTCCATTATAGAAATACTCATGCCAATGCAGTTATCAAAATGAAATTTTGCTCTCTAGATTTTACTTCCGTGCTACTTCTCGTTCGAAAAAATGCATATGGAGCTGTATGTAATTGTTGTTCAATCAATATATTTTTCGTACTAATAAAGAAATGTCACTGTCTCTACTTGACTACAATAGCGTTAACCTCTGAAGCTTCAGGTTTTGGATTTTAGGAAATAGGTGCTTCGATTTTCTAATAGGTCTACTGCGAACGCTTTCTCTATACGCATTGCGCGGTCCTACCTGATTGTTGTCTTGTAACTGGTACTATCTCTATTGTGCTTTGTTGTGCGCTCTTAGTATTGTCGTTCAAAAATGGTTCAAATGGCTCTGAGCACTATGGGACTTAACATCTGTGGTCATAAATCCCCTAGAACTTAGAACTACTTAAACCTAATTAACCTAACGACATCACACACATCCATGCCCGAGGCAGGATTCGAACCTGCGACCGTAGCGGGCACGCGGTTACAGACTGAAGCGCCTAGAACCGCACGGCCACACTGGCCGGCTAGTATTGTCGTCTTCTTCCTTCTAATTTATTTATTATTTCCTTATGGTAGTATTTCTTCCGTATCACATCACCGTCTCCGTCACATCATTGAACATAAGGAAATTATAAACATATATGTATATTCATTTTCCTAACAATAACAGTACTCACAGTTTTGCCCACTATGTATCGTGCCTGTCACTTGTCGCCACTTTATAATATAATAAAATAATGGAATAAATGATAATAAAATGTTGAAATGTGTGGCTTTTTAAAATGTATTGAATTAATGAGATTAATTTTTAGGCACGAATGACAAACACAATAAGCTGAGCTATGCCTGGAAATAAGTTCGTATTAGTTCATATTATTTTGGAGGGGAAGTAGTTTCTTTCTCTGATGTAGATTTGTGCTTACCCTTCTATATAATGCTACGTCTGGTCGCCGTGTTCACCTTCGAAGTCTGGACCGTGTTCCTATTTTTCCAAATTACACAGGTGGGCTTCAGTTCTTGTAATTGTCGTACTATTTGAAATAATAACTCACACGACCTTTCTGTTAATAAAACAATACTGTATTTTTCTAAACGGTGCACATATGAAATACATACTCCTCACTTATCCATGGCGACCCCAAAAGGCGGTCTACAATTACTCGCGTTTTTTAACAACTGAAAATCAAAAATACATGACGGTAGGCACAGGCTCTACGCTGGGCTACCACTTCATCTTGTTTCTATGCCCTTAAAGATGACGAAAACATAAAAGTAAGAAATGCAAAAGGTTTATCACAATTGGCTATAGCGGAGTTCAGTGATCTGCAAATATCATACTTTCGTTTCCAGTTCAAATGGAGCTCCCTTGACTCCATACATATTATTGTTGTTAATTCATCAATTCACTGGTTATTAATACAGTTACTCGAATTTATTTCAGATGGAACAGGTTGCTGATGAAGTTGTCTCAGACGGTGTGAAACGGCAGAAAAGCACCATTTACTCCTGAAGATGCGTCCTACATCCACAATAATCACTTCTGATTTGAAACTGATCCACATATATTCTAAAGACATTATGATCAGGTACGCTTTTGCATTGTTATTTTGGCTATAATGCTGAGAGCCATGTTTTAGTTTGTTACTATGATATGCATAAAACATAAATTAGTACATAGCGATTTTCACGAAGTTTTGCCTGAACTGCTGGAAGACGTACCACACGATGTCTAAAACTGTCAGTGATTCCACTATAATGGCTGTGACAATACAATTTACCAAAAGCATAGCCTTTCGTGACATTATATACACTCCTGGAAATGGAAAAAAGAACACATTGACACCGGTGTGTCAGACCCACCATACTTGCTCCGGACACTGCGAGAGGGCTGTACAAGCAATGATCACACGCACGGCACAGCGGACACACCAGGAACCGCGGTGTTGGCCGTCGAATGGCGCTAGCTGCGCAGCATTTGTGCACCGCCGCCGTCAGTGTCAGCCAGTTTGCCGTGGCATACGGAGCTCCATCGCAGTCTTTAACACTGGTAGCATGCCGCGACAGCGTGGACGTGAACCGTATGTGCAGTTGACGGACTTTGAGCGAGGGCGTATAGTGGGCATGCGGGAGGCCGGGTGGACGTACCGCCGAATTGCTCAACACGTGGGGCGTGAGGTCTCCACAGTACATCGATGTTGTCGCCAGTGGTCGGCGGAAGGTGCACGTGCCCGTCGACCTGGGACCGGACCGCAGCGACGCACGGATGCACGCCAAGACCGTAGGATCCTACGCAGTGCCGTAGGGGACCGCACCGCCACTTCCCAGCAAATTAGGGACACTGTTGCTCCTGGGGTATCGGCGAGGACCATTCGCAACCGTCTCCATGAAGCTGGGCTACGGTCCCGCACACCGTTAGGCCGTCTTCCGCTCACGCCCCAACATCGTGCAGCCCGCCTCCAGTGGTGTCGCGACAGGCGTGAATGGAGGGACGAATGGAGACGTGTCGTCTTCAGCGATGAGAGTCGCTTCTGCCTTGGTGCCAATGATGGTCGTATGCGTGTTTGGCGCCGTGCAGGGGAGCGCCACAATCAGGACTGCATACGACCGAGGCACACAGGGCCAACACCCGGCATCATGGTGTGGGGAGCGATCTCCTACACTGGCCGTACACCACTGGTGATCGTCGAGGGGACACTGAATAGTGCACGGTACATCCAAACCGTCATCGAACCCATCGTTCTACCATTCCTAGACCGGCAAGGGAACTTGCTGTTCCAACAGGACAATGCACGTCCGCATGTATCCCGTGCCACCCAACGTGCTCTAGAAGGTGTAAGTCAACTACCCTGGCCAGCAAGATCTCCGGATCTGTCCCCCATTGAGCATGTTTGGTACTGGATGAAGCGTCGTCTCACGCGGTCTGCACGTCCAGCACGAACGCTGGTCCAACTGAGGCGCCAGGTGGAAATGGCATGGCAAGCCGTTCCACAGGACTACATCCAGCATCTCTACGATCGTCTCCATGGGAGAATAGCAGCCTGCATTGCTGCGAAAGGTGGATATACACTGTACTAGTGCCGACATTGTGCATGCTCTGTTGCCTGTGTCTATGTGCCTGTGGTTCTGTCAGTGTGATCATGTGATGTATCTGACCCCAGGAATGTGTCAATAAAGTTTCCCCTTCCTGGGACAATGAATTCACGGTGTTCTTATTTCAATTTCCAGGAGTGTAATAAGAGCACTCACTCACACGCCGACGGAGTTGTTGAGAAAGCCCATTTTATACCCTCCGCCACCTTTCCCCCGTTCATGCGATGTAAGCCGTCAGAACGTTTTCCAACAGAGACATTACAAATTGAAAAAGGTTTTCTACATAGATTCCTATGTGAAAGTTCTGCAGCATGCTCCATTGTGAGTAATAACTACACAGGCAGCGATGCTGCGAAAAGTGCTAAAATGACACTTTTCTTAAATAAGCAGTTTAATGTAATTTAATTAATTATATATGAAGTAGACGATTTGCGCGGTATATTGTAATCACGTGGCAGAACGACCCATTTGGCAGGGCGTTTAATATTTAAATATGAATGCGTGCCACCTATACAGATAAGTATATCTGACAACAGGATATTTAGTTCAATGCGAGAAGTGTGTCACTTTGAAGAGAGACAACGTATCCACCACGTCGTTATTTAAAATAGCACTTCATTAAGCAGTACTACGTGGTTTTGAGGGTAGCTCATTCCCAAATAAATTCTTGTACGGCATAAAGAAAAGGGCAGAAATCACATTCATGCGAAGTAAGGCGGCGTTTATTTGGCACTTTAAGATAAAATGTTTCTTGAACGATCTTACCAGTCTCGTTCCTTTCCTTGTAGAATTGAGCTGTATGAAATTTAGTATCAGTTGGAAGGAGTGCCCCAGATCGGTATAACCATAAAAGTAAAACCATTAACTTCGCGAAATATTAGTTTTGCCTTACAAATTCATTCGTAACTCAATGCAGTTCGCTTACCTCATTCTTGTTAACTGAGTGCGTTCTCATGTCTCACAGCACATTCGCTGGGTGACGTGACAGTTCAGTAACTCCCCAAGCCACGTAGAGAGATGGCAGGTCGTGCCTAGCCGTTCCGTTTTTTGATGCAGTTTGGACCACTCCAGTAATTTCTCACTTTCAAGGGCGGCTAGCAGGCTTCACAAGTACAATAACTTCCTCTTCAGTTCATTTACGGGAGAAAAATTCCTTATTTGGTTACTAATGTCATGAAATTACTGGAAGTAACCTGCCATCTGTGAAACAAACGTTAATGTTTCCCTTTAGGATTTCCGGGTGCGGAAATCAATTGTGTGTAGAGATGTGCGATTTCAGCTGTGTCGCAAGTGCTTATTTATTTGGGAAAAACATGAATTTCAACACAGGAACTGAGGAAGTGCCTACTCGAATTAAATGATTTGTGTCAACGATGAAGGATACTTCAAAAATATGGTGGAAGGTCATCGGATATTCGTAAGCGGAAAGAAACAGAGTTGTTCAAAACTATACGTTATCTTTGACATAACCAAACTAATCATATAAATACCATTACTACTGAAAAATATAAACTCTGCCTGTTCAACCAACGGTTAGAACTGCGTCAGGCAGTAATGATGCCCACGCTTGTTTCTGTCTTTGATGAATGTAGGATCAGTCACGGGGAACCAGTTCACATCCTGATACCTCCCACTGAAGGGCTAGTCAGGAGCCCGAATATTTTCCAACCAACAGAAGTTTTATTCACAAGTTCTTAGAGAACTACAGGAGAAAAAGACTACGTACTGAAATAAAGAACCAATTTAAGGATAAGAAACTGCAACATTCATTGGGATGGTAAATTACAATCAGAACCAATTTAAGTATAAGCAACTGCAAGATCCATAGGCATGCTAAATAACTATCAGTAATAACAGGTAAAGACGTGGTAGAAAAACTTCGCGTCATTCTGTCAAACTGTGGTACTGAGCAAGTTCTTAGAATACATGCACTGCGATCTGTGACGAGAAAAGAGCAAGTTACGCCTGTGTAGAAATCCTCCTTAAATGGGATTTCATTAGATTTCAGTCCCATGTTAAAATGTTAGTTTTTACGGAAAAGCATCAAATACGGAAGTTTTATAGGTGCGTGTGTTTTGACTGAACAGTGACGTCTTGTATTTACGTTGCAGGCATCACATATGTGGAACAGTGCTCAGAAGAGTTACTGATGAAAAGATGGCTGTAAAGGAGCAGGTTCGACTACACCAATGTTTAAACAAGATTCAAAACGATTGGTCGGGAAATCAAAGTTAATAAATTCCGAACTGGGATTTAGTACGGAAAAGTAAAGGAACACTTGTATCAAGTAGATGTGCCTTGAATACTTCATTTTTTCGAGCTACTTTCAGATAACAACAACCAAAAGAAGATTATAGAAAACTTTTGAGTATTAACTTCGACCTTTCTTGACAAAGAACATTGTCGAAAAGTATTTACCTGCTTCAGGGGCAAGTTGTATAGTGAACGTCATTTAATGCTTTAAACTGTTCGCGTTCCGTGCTGAATTTTAATTGTCAGCACCTCAAGAGAATGCAGTTTCTGATGTCAGTACTTGCCTTGGCAGTATATATGTCGATATGAGATTCTCAGCCCCTTTTTCAGTCAAAGTGCCGCATTCTGTCAAAGATTTATAAATGTTAATTAGTCCATTGTGATATCTCTCGCGTAGCTCTACAAAAACTGAAAAGTCGTTTACGGTACCCGTTTCCTGAATCTGTCACCTTTGCATTCTTTGATCGTAAATTATATTCTGATTCAAAAATGAAAGAGATCAACGAACTGGACAACGAGGCGGAACCATCAGACGAAAATATTGAAAACGTTGTAGTAGTAATCGAACCAATCTAAAAAATCGTCGGTAGTGATACTGAACAGTTTGTTTCTAATAAAAGAAGATTTTTAACAGGATTGACCTGAGAGACGAGTTCCTTAAGACAATTCCTTCCTATATAACAAGCGACACCACCGTCCTGGTCACAGACGGGCTACTCGAGCCCGACCGCCCGCCGAGTCATCCATCAGTCGATGGCGTCATGTAGATACGGTACGGAGGAGTGTGGTCAGTATACCGCATTGGCGGCCGTTGCCGGGTTATCAGACCTAATCCCGCCACTACACGTTCAAATAGCTCCCCAAACGACACAATGAGGCTGAGTGCAGCTCGTTCCCGTCCCTAGCTGTATAGGGAATCGAGCCCGCGTCCTTCGCACGGCAGTCATTCCGTGCTGACTGCTCAGCTAAGGAGGCGGACTTCAACGCTATATAGCTGATCAGTAAACTGAAAGCTGCAAATGAGCCAGCAGAACGAGGTAATAAGCTGATGGAGGACTACAAGAAATTATTTACAAAAAATGAGAAACAGAAGCAGTATGTGTACGCCAGGTTGTGAGAACATCGCTGCACGTTTCTACGGTACAGAAAACAGACTTTATCAGAGAGTAAGGATTTGTAAGAGAAAATTTGATTTTCTCATATTTGCCTCACAAACATTGTACTTACAAGGGAAACTCCCCATCGCATTCCTCTCAGATTTAGTGGCAAAAGGGCCGAGTGGACAGCCCGTCAAAAACTGAACACAGATCAAGCATGAAAACGGGAAGAAGGTGTCCTGAACTGTAAAAAAAAAAGCAAAATGGAAACAGTGCACAAGAACAAGATGTGCAATATAGAGTATGAAGGAAAGTAAATGGCGTTGTGGCTCACATGGCGAATGTTGGCGTTGTTGCTGCGACGGACGCCTCAGTACATAGAGCCCACCGTACTGATGCATCCCGACGTCACTTACTACCCTGCTACTCTCCATAGTGCCACTGTGTGGTTTAAGAGTATGCATTGTCATACTTTTTTAGTAAGGGCGTTGCAGGGTTGTTAGATTTTTGGCGCTATTTAACGAGCAACGACACGGTTTTACGGCGCAAAGCGTCGTTTGGTTCGCTCTTTTCGAATTACTTGGGGTCGTTGCTTACGCGCCCTCCAGGCCTTTGGGGTGTACAGGTGTGAGAAGAGATTGACGGTGTAGCACATTATGGACTGATGAGAGACGTAAGCGGTAATTATAGGGTGTTTCACCCCCGCTGAACGAGAAGGCGACCTGGACACCCCCGGAAGAAGATTAAAAGAGCGAGGTGTAAGGTAGTGACCGAAAAATGACTGTTTATTCTGCACAACTACTCTATTAGTAGCCGAAAGAAACAGCGGTTTTCGAATGCGAACCGCAAACGTTTGATGATAGGGCGACAAGTTAACCAAATCCTCGTCGGAAAACACGTCTGGTGTGTCACACACAGCATTAGTGACAGTACGTGTGTCATATAATAGGTGCCTCTTATCGACGCACCTAATTTGTACGACTGGTGAGTGAGATATGCCTCCTTTCCCGATGTAGGTGTTCGTACGAATGTGAATGTGATCACTCCCAAGGAAATAATGAAAACGTAATAGTTTGTCGAATAAGCTGCAACAAATGAACAGAACAGTTTCAAAATTACACGGTTTCTCTGTGCTCTGACAAAACATATTCTTTTAACGTTTTTGTTGTTGGGTTCCGTTTTGGAAGTTTTGCCTCCTGAATTCCTTTGTTGTAACATATTTCACATCCGTTTATTTGCTGTTTTCATTTCTGTGAGACGTCTGTGTGATATCTCGCCTGCTCTCTCTATTCATCACGTTTATTTGTTGACGTTAACGTATTCTTACCACATGACTCATATACTATGACAACTGCCATGACTACAAAAAGAGAACAATCATTTCGATGACCGGACGGACGGTTCATAATGTTGTGGGAAAAAAATGGTATGATGGGGTTTTCAACACGGATCGGCCGATTGGCAGTCCAACACCATGACCTCTTACCCACGACGCCGTTGCTGGTTCGCTCCACCCTTTATTGCACTTCTTGTTCTTGGACCGTTGACTGTTCTATTTTGCTTTCCTTTTTACAGTCCAATTCGCTTTCTTTCTGTTTTCATGCTTGATCTGTGCAGTTTTTGACGGGATCCCTTGTTAGTACTGACACAGACCGAGTTACTACATTTAATACAACAAATTTAATAATTAATTTGAAAGGAACTGATTAACCATTGAATGGAACTGGTTAACCAGCTACGTCAGGCTAATACTTTCCAGATAAAAAAAGATTTTAAGTAATTTTCGCTTTTTTCAGTCGTAGAGGTCTAGGAGCACTGCTTCCCCTATTCGTATGGGGCCAAAATTACACACAGCTCAGTTTTTCATGCAATGGAGTCAAATAAAGTTGTAGCATAAAGTAAAAAAGAACGTTGAGAAACAAGAGAACCGTTACTCATACCATAATCGTCAATGTTATGGCCTCAGAATATGTATCCGTGAACTGAATATACAACTATAAGGGCCGATCAAAAAGCTTCAATTCGAAGGGCGCACAGTCCAGAATTGGCATGCTTATCAGACAAAAGCGCCGTAAGTACTTAGCCATTCGTCCCACCGTCGCACAAGGTTGAATATATGTCTGGCAAAACATCGCGTCGTACTGCGTGAAGAAGGCCGTAATTGCCTGCTGCATACCCTCGGCAGTTCAAGGCCTTTTTTTAGGGGACCGAAGTCTGATAACCGCATGGGGAGAGATAAAAGATTATAGGGCGGCTGCTCGAGTCTCTCCAGCTTCGTATGAGCAGTTGCCAGCGGGCTCGTGCGCATGCGCAGAGCTGAATTCGCGTATGGGCAGTGCCTTCCTCCCGCTTCTGGCAACTTGGAGCGTGGCTGTTTGGTGTATGAGCAGTAGCAGCAAGTAGCCAGAAGCTACCCGGAAAAATTTTCCTGGCGCGCCCAAGCTGCCAGATCCGCGCATGCGCAGAGCAAGCTGAGTTATAGTGGGGGGGGGGGGGGGGGTCCTTCCCCACGTGACCCGTAGCCGTGTATATGTTTCGTGTCTTCGTTTACAGCTCCAACGTCAAATGAAAACAAAACAGATTTCTGTTGCTGGGAGCCATCAAGTGAATTAATATACATTCTCATAACCACGAAAGACCAAAATAAGTTAGTAGTTTCAATTTTCTGATTTTATATTATTTCCACGTTATTAGCAATCAACCATTAATGTCTTAATGAAGCTATTTCTGTCTTTTTTATAGAGAAATTTGCTTCAGTTAATTTTTTTTCCGCTGAGGCAGTTAGTTTATTTGAAACGAAGTGTTTCATTCCGCGCTATTGGCTACTTTCAACCTCGTTCAATTTAAAATGCAAATTTTCATTTTCTGGGACGAATGACGTTATACCATAATAAAGAACCAAACATGAGAATACAGTACTCGACCTCCAAGAAAATTGGTATCACGAGAACCACATGAAAAGCTGAATATCAGGTACTTCAGAGTCCATCTCGACATAGAAATGTGCAATTAGAGCGGAATGAAGCATTTTAGAATGGTTTACCAAATTCCGATGCTGCTGGAGTGGTCTCTGATGTCCTGTTCCTTTTATGACACTGTAAGATATCTTAATGCTATATACGTAAACATTGACTTGAAGCAAAGAAGGCAAATTTGGTCAGTAGTTTTGAACTAAATATTTTGTTTCAAATATAATGACAGCTGTAGCAGAATTTTTAAGATCTGCCTTCTGTGAAAGTGTTTTTCGATCACAAGGCACTTGTCTAGTACTTCCTCTGGGCCTGAAGTTATTTCTTAATTTGTGTTTACGTCTTAAATTTATAGAATGCCATTCTATGCTAAATTTTAGACTGGCAGCATACCGTGTTTTATCGTTATAACTCACCACATGGCTTCATATTTATTCATAGAGTCAGTTGTACAGTTTCTTTGCCTCACAGACAACCATGTTAATTTTTTCACATTTTGAAATAGTCATGAAATTTATTGTCCTTTATTCCGGTGTAAGCTACACAAGAAACTGTCTCTTTTTTTGTTGCAAGTAATTTGTATTCCATCCTAGTAGCTTTTTGCAGTGCTGTGTAGATGTAAACCTGTTGGAAATGCTACATAACAATATTGCAGAGTACGAATTAAAAAAAAAATCTACCAGTCACCCTTTAGGAAATTTTATGGTACTTCGAGCTGTGGAGTCTAATTTTGAAATGATATTTCGCCAAGAACTGCTTCCTTATTTGCATCCTTTATCTGTGTGGGATGTGATAAAACAATTGCTCTAAGTACAACTCAGTATGTCCTCTCAACAAGATGCCACACGGGCGGCACAGCTACACATGGTCACGTGATGCCCCACCAGAAATACGACGAAAAGCGTATGAGCAGAGCAAGCACCAAGCACAACTGCCTACGTCATCGTAGCTGCGCATGCGCAATACAGCCTGTTGTCTGGCGCTTTCTGGTAACTGCTCAAACGAACCTTCCCACTTCAGTTGTCGTAACTTCTGCGTTACGACATTTGAGATATGGGGACGGGCGTTATCATGAAGCAGCAGCTCCCCTTGGAGCACTATTCCACAACGGCAGTTTTCGATAGACATGCTGCCCCATATACATTCTTCATGCGCGTCAGAAAGACACTAGTTCCTTGCCTACATGTCGGTGCTTGTACACTGACAAACAAAATTGTTATGACCACTGGCCATTGCTAGATTGGATTCCTGCAGGTGGCGTTGCGGGCACGTGACGCAATAAGACAGGTGTGGAAGCCGAGCAGAGGTGGATGGGAGATAATCCTAGGGAAGATATGCACTGTCAATGGAGAAATCCACTGAGATAAACGACTTTTCAAAACGGCAGATTATTACCATGCAGAGCCTGTGAACGAGTATCTCGAAAGCAGCGAAGATGGTCGAATGTTCACGTGCTACTGTCGTGATCACCTGCGCAAAATACACTCCTGGAAATTGAAATAAGAACACCGTGAATTCATTGTCCCAGGAAGGGGAAACTTTATTGACACATTCCTGGGGTCAGATACATCACATGATCACACTGACAGAACCACAGGCACATAGGTACAGGCAACAGAGCATGCACAATGTCGGCACTAGTACAGTGTATATCCACCTTTCGCAGCAATGCAGGCTGCTATTCTCCCATGGAGACGATCGTAGAGATGCTGGATGTAGTCCTGTGGAACGGCTTGCCATGCCATTTCCACCTGGCGCCTCAGTTGGACCAGCGTTCGTGCTGGACGTGCAGACCGCGTGAGACGACGCTTCATCCAGTCCCAAACATGCTCAATGGGGGACAGATCCGGAGATCTTGCTAGCCAGGGTAGTTGACTTACACCTTCTAGAGCACGTTGGGTGGCACGGGATACATGCGGACGTGCATTGTCCTGTTGGAACAGCAAGTTCCCTTGCCGGTCTAGGAATGGTAGAACGATGGATTCGATGACGGTTTGGATGTACCGTGCACTATTCAGTGTCCCCTCGACGATCACCAGTGGTGTACGGCCAGTGTAGGAGATCGCTCCCCACACCATGATGCCGGGTGTTGGCCCTGTGTGCCTCGGTCGTATGCAGTCCTGATTGTGGCGCTCACTTGCACGGCGCCAAACACGCATACGACCATCATTGGCACCAAGGCAGAAGCGACTCTCATCGCTGAAGACGACACGTCTCCATTCGTCCCTCCATTCACGCCTGTCGCGACACCACTGGAGGCGGGCTGCACGATGTTGGGGCGTGAGCGGAAGACGACCTAACGGTGTGCGGGACCGTAGCCCAGCTTCATGGAGACGGTTGCGAATGGTCCTCGCCGATACCCCAGGAGCAACAGTGTCCCTAATTTGCTGGGAAGTGGCGGTGCGGTCCCCTACGGCACTGCGTAGGATCCTACGGTCTTGGCGTGCATCCGTGCGTCGCTGCGGTCCGGTCCCAGGTCGACGGGCACGTGCACCTTCCGCCGACCACTGGCGACAACATCGATGTACTGTGGAGACCTCACGCCCCACGTGTTGAGCAATTCGGCGGTACGTCCACCCGGCCTCCCGCATGCCCACTATACGCCCTCGCTCAAAGTCCGTCAACTGCACATACGATTCACGTCCACGCTGTCGCGGCATGCTACCAGTGTTAAAGACTGCGATGGAGCTCCGTATGCCACGGCAAACTGGCTGACACTGACGGCGGCGGTGCACAAATGCTGCGCAGCTAGCGCCATTCGACGGCCAACACCGCGGTTCCTGGTGTGTCCGCTGTGCCGTGCGTGTGATCATTGCTTGTACAGCCCTCTCGCAGTGTCCGGAGCAAGTGTTCTTTTGTCCATTTCCAGGAGTGTAGTAGAAGGGCCGTGAAACTGCCACTAGGCGCTAAGTGGTTGGACGTCCACGACTCTTCACAGAACGTGAATTTTGCAGGCTTGTCTGCTCTGTAAAGCAGGATTGATGGCATCTGTGGAATCTCTGGCGAAAGACCACAATGTCGGTAGACGCATATGTGTTTCGGAGCACACCATTCAGGCTGGCTCTGAGCACTATGGGACTTAACATCTATGGTCATCAGTCCCCTAGAACTTAGAACTACTTAAACCTAACTAACCTAAGGACATCACACAACACCCAGTCATCATGAGGCCGCCGGGAATCGAACCCGGGAACCCGGGCGTGGGAAGCGAGAACGCTACCGCACGATCACGAGCTGCCGACCACCATTCAGTGTACATTTTTGAACAAGGGGCTCCGCAGCCGACGATGACGCCGTGTTCACATGTTGCCCCAACGAAATCATTAATTACGATTGTAGTGGGCTCGGGATCATCGAGATCAGACCATGTATCACTGGAAACGTGTCGGCTCTTGGTAGACGGTTTTGGTACACCAGGTCGATGGTCGTCTCCACAAACACCGTCATCCAGGAGAACGGCTGCTCCAGACGTGCATCGCGTCACGGACGCAGCCTGGTGGGAGCTGTATTATGCTGCGATAGATATAATCCTGCGATTGTATGGGACCTGTGGTAGTAATCAAAGACACCTAGTCAGCTGCGGACCATGTCTTCCCTGACGACAATCTCATCTGTCAACAGTATAACTGTCCGTCTCTTGAAGCCAGAATCGTGCTACAGTGGTTCGAAGAACATGATACTGAAATCACATTAATTTCTTGTCCACCAGATTTGCCTGGAGTGAATCTGATGGTTCCCATCTGGGGCGCCATCGAGCGCCATCAGCGTATACACAAACCACCGGCCAGTTATTTACGGGAATTACATGACTTGTGTGTAGACACCTGGTGCTACATAGCTCCACAAATCTACCAGCGAACTGAAAAGTCGATGATACGCAGAATCAGCGATATATTGCGTTCCAAAGATGGCCCAAGAAGCTATTAAGCAGGTGGTGATAATATTTCTGTTCGACAGCGTATAGTCTCAGCGGTGTCACGCTACATTGCAACTGCGCTGCAGCAACATCTTCAAACGGTAACTTTTTGATCGCCCCTTATGTTATGTACTTGAAAATCATAAACCTTTGAAACTAGCTGTTACTGCCTAAGCGACAGCTATTTTAAGATAACAGATTGATGGAAACAATGGCGTTTTTTAAGGTTATTGAGGTTATGGTGTTCACCCAGAGGTAGTCAATCACGTACGTAATTATTTGGAATTATTATGCTACAAGAGAGGCGTTTTTAAATAAAAATAGTAATGCGAAATAGGATAAGAGGCCCAATAGGAACTATTTTGGCTTGTTTCCAACTTCAGCTTATTGTCCCTCCGCTATTTCTTATGTAATGATGTAAGGATGGGAGATTTTTGTAAAAGATATTCACCCTTCCTAAGGAGAGGTCAGTTTTAGTGACGATTAATGGATGTTTCTTCTTCTTGCATTAAAATTATAGATACTATTTTTTCTTCTAATCTGTTATGAATTACGTTCAAAAAATATCACGAGCAAATTTGCGTATTGTGAAGCTGTGATTAAAATACTCAAAGTCTTAAATAAGTGCCTGCATGATGATCTGATGATCGAGAGAGATTACTACATTGTTCTCTCTGTGCACTCCCTCGCAAAAGAAATGTCTTTATCAAAAATGAATTGTAGTAAAGTAAGCAACATAAAATTCCAAAGCATACTTTCGTTGGACGGTATCGAATGAACAGATCTCCCTCTTTCTTCTACGTCTTGTTAAGACACGAAGTGCAAAAGTGACTGAAATAATTTATTCAGCGAACTTGAGAATGCCTGTTTTTTACTTCTTTCTCAGTTTGACTTTTAGCAATATGCAGTACCAAAAAATGGCTGTATACTAAGTATACCACGGTATCTCTTGATATGCAGATCTGTCCTTAAAATAAAAAAAAGGAACTGGTGAATAATTCATTTAGCAACGTAACTTTTCTATTTATGTAGTCCGTAAAGCCGAAGACATTTCTATGTTATTTACAATGAACTTATCTATTTAATACGAATGTCTTTTCAGGCCCTCCAAAAATCCCACAATTGACCTTTTTTATCATTCGTGTCCAATTCAGTTAAAACTTCTTTCCTAACGGAGCGGATCTCCGCGGGACATAAACAGCAAAACAATCGACGGAGTTTTAAGACCACTTCGCATTCTGAAGGACGGTGATTCAAATACCTGTCCAGCGATTTTGTGATTTTCCAGGTCATGTAAAGAAAATTATGAGATGGCTACTTTCTGCACCTTTTTGATTGGTAAGTACAAGAGCATCACGCCAGGAGTAGACGTTACATGAGAGGCATTGTGCATCACGACGTGATTTACTGTTAAAGCGTTTAGCGTGAGCGTTGTTTGTTAGAAGAGTCAGTCAAAATTATTCTTTCTCCTACGTACAGGGTGTTTCACATTTCATATTACAACTTCTAGAGGCTGTACAGGGGACCTAGTAGGTCAAGTTTTACATAGGAGGCCGGCCGGAGTGGCCGTGCGGTTATAGGCGCTACAGTCTGGAACCGCGTGACCGCTACGGTCGCAGGTTCGAATCCTGCCTCGGGCATGGATGTGTGTGATGTCCTTAGGTTAGTTAGGTTTAAGTAGTTCTAAGTTCTAGGGGACTGATGACCACAGTAGTTAAGTCCCATAGTGCTCAGAGCCATTTGAACCATTTTACATAGGAACCCATGTCCAGAAACGTCATCCAACAACGATACAGAGCGTCAAAGTTACAGGCGCCGGCGTCTTTATATGTATGTCTATACAGGGAGATTCCGTGATGGTGTTAAAAACTTTCAGGGGTGATGGAGGAGGATAAACATATCACTCTGAGGTAAGGGTCTCTGTACCGGAAACGAAGGAGTCGAAAGTTATAGCCGAAAACCGTTCCGATACCACTTCCTGGAATACATGTACTGGTACTATCGTTGCTGAGATCGTAGGATAGGCAACTTCCAGGGGTGTTAGTATGGACAAAACCAAGAAGAAAAGAAGTTCAGTAAACATGGGCGCTAAAATGCATACCTGAGGAGCTATGAGCACTTGTTGATCTTCCCTCCACTGAATAAGTGTTCATAGTTCTTGGGGTACGTATTTCAGAGCCCATGCCGCGCGGGATAGCCGTGCGGTCCAAGGCGTCTTGTAACGGTTCGAGCGGCTTACCCCCGTCGGAGGTTCGAGTCCTCCCTCGGACATGGATGTGTGTGTTGTTCTTAGAGTAAGTTAGTTTAAGTTAGATTAAGCAGTGCATAAGCATAGGGACCGATGACCGATGACCGATGACCTCAGCAATTTGGTCCCATAGTCCTTATCGCAAATTTAAATTTGAGCCCATGTTTACTAATATTTTCATGTTTTGGTCCATACTACCACCATTTCTGAAAGTTGCCTTCCCTACAATCTCGGCAACAACACTATCAGCTCATGTATTACACTCCAGAGGTATCAGAACGGTTTTCGCTTATAACTTTCGACTCGTTCGTTCCAGGTACAGGGATCCTTATCTGAAATTGATACATTTATGCTTCTCCATCGTCCTTGAAAGTTTGTAACATCATCACGGAATCACCTTGTATATACATACATTTACAGGCTCCGGCGCCTGTAACTTTGACGCCTTATAGTGTCGTTGGATGATGTTTATAGACATGGGTTCCTACGTAAAACTTGATTTACTAAGTCTCCTCTACAGCCCAGAGAAGTGTGTAACATAAAATGCGAAACACCCTGCATATCTCTGGAAAGATCATTAAGCTAAAACTGGAGAGATTCGAGCTCACACGGAGGCTTACCAACAGCCTTTCCTCCGGCGCACCATTCGTGATTGGAGCAGGGAAGAAAGAAAGTGGTGGAGTACACGAAGTACCCTCTGCCACACACCATACGAAAACTTGCAGACCATGGTCCTATGTGTAGATGTAGATGAAGAAAGGAATACAGCCGATTTCCTTCCCCTTTCTTCCTCTATCCGAGCTTGTAATGACCTCCCTAGTGACCTCCTCGTCGACATAACACTCTAATCTTCTTTCCTATATCGGAACATTAAATATGAAGCTGTAAAGAAACAATAGTTCTTTCACGAAGTATCAGTTCTGACGTATGTATACTTGACAGCACAAGAAATCATCATGGGTTCCTGTCACGGGCTCAGGCCAGTTTCCTCGTATTCTTCGTTCTGCTTCTGCCCACACATTTTCAATGTAGTTTAGGTCTGGTACAGATGGAGGCCAATCGAGAAGAGAAATCTCATTCTGTTCTGCTTATCACTCCGGCACCATCACTGACATCATAGGAGACTGGTCCTGCTGGAAACTGATTACTTCTCAGTAAACAGTTGTCGCACTGATGGGACCATAATATTACACATAATATCTGTTTACTGGGCAGCATCACGTCGATTATCTGTTTCGTGCAGCACATACAGCCTCCAAGTATCACAGACATACGACCACTGCAGAGATGACCCGTGGATGTATTTGGGGTCAATACGAGCACCTATCCGCCTGCATACTCGTGCTGGACGATCATTCGCTGAAGACAACAACGATCGTCACGATTGATAGTGTCCTCGGCAAACGCTAATCGGTAGTGCCGATGATCATCACGGATACTCTACTTTATGGCCGAAAGTTTGCTAAGTAGTCCGGCCACCCGAAGCTGGTGCTCAACCATATTCACCGACCGAGGAAACGAAGTACCACGGTTCAACTGCACCGCATTTAAAAAGGGGTTCCGCCGTGACGTGTCAAGTTCATTATCGTGGACAGGCGTTGTTTCTCATTCTGGAAACATCCCCCAGACTGTGGCTGAGCCATATCTCCGCAATATCATTTCTTTCAGGAGTGCTAGTTCTGCAAGGTTCGCAGGAGAGCTTCTGTAAAGTTTAGAAGGTAGGAGACGAGATACTGGCAGAAGTAAAGCTGTGAGGACGGGGCGTGAGTCGTGTTTGGGTAGCGCAGTTGGTAGAGCACTTGCCCACGAAAGGCAAAGGTTCGAGTTCGAGTCTCGGTCCGGCACACAGTTTTAATCTGCCAGGAAGTTTCACGTACTTACTCGTTTAACAAGCACTGTATCGAATGGTCAAATGGCTCTACGCACTATGGGACTTAACATGTGAGGTCATCAGGCCCCTAGACTTAGAACTACTTAAACCTAACTAACCTAAGGACATCACACACAACCATGCCTGAGGCAGGATTCGAACCTGCGACCGTAACAGCAGCGTGGTTCCGGCCTGAAGCGCCTAGAACCGCTCGGCTACAGCGGCCCGCAAGCACTGTATCAATAGATAATCCTTTCTATTTGCAGAGGAGATTTCGTGTCTTTTTGGAACAGATGTGGAATACTGACAACATCAATTTCTCGTAATTTTTGAAAAAATATTTTTTCGTCCGCATGTTCCTAAGGTAAACAGAAAAATATGGCATGCTGCATTTCATTCCCGTCAGTGCTGAGCCGGACTCTGACTCTGGCAGAGGTTTCCGCCGGCCAATTTTTGCGCTGTCGAGTGTATTTGCTTCCTGTGACCTGTGATACGCAGGCAATGTTTGTCTGAAGTTACGAGTAACGCTGACAGCGTGAAGAGGCGCTCCCGGTTTGAGAACAAACACACGCGAAGTCACCGCAGACCGTTGGCTGGCACTTCCAGCAGAGCATAAATGACGCTTGACACGACTTTTTTTTAAAGCACGCACGTGGGAACAGGTTTCTGGGCTACCTAAGAGGAGGATGAGATCAACCGGTGTGCTGTTGACCGCACGGGTAATTGCCCCCAGACCACTTCATTTTCATCGGAACGATTCCGCGCGGCCGTCATGAATAATGAATACGGTTTCCGCGAGTGAATGACCTGCCCACAGCAATTATGGAAAGCATCCTTTTCTAGGAATCTGCCTCATCATTTTTTGTAGCTGTACTTGAAAATTTTTCGACAGAAATTTGATATACCAAGGCTTAAAGAATATGTATCTACTTACTAGTAACTGAGGAACATAATTAGAGATAGATGGAAGCTGGGAAAGATCTTACCAGTACTTTACGGTACCGAATTATAAATATGGTAAAAAAATTAGACCGGGAGACGTCGAAGGAATAGAAAACAAACACCGGAGTCGTTGGTTCTAGCGGAGCACCGTAATATCCGGATAAATGAAGTCAAGAGGAATAGGCCACTTCATGAATAACGATAGAAATGAAATAATATAAGAAATACAAAACTCTCGTGGTTATTATTTTCACGTGAGTTTGTGACATGTGTGACCAATTGCGAGTCATTTTAGTCAAAGTATATTACATCTTTGCATTTCTCGCATTGTACAACTTTAGGTATCGCCACATCTAATTATCTGTCTGAGCAATCTACTGATACGAAAATAATATCTGGGGGCGCTTAAGCGAAGTTGTAATACGTCATCGATATGCAACCTAATCATTTTCCGATAAGTTTAATGTCACTGAAGTGAAGAAAAAAACACGTAAATAATCGGGCATCGGAGTGAACATGTTGTCAACTTTGAAATGGCAAGCTTAGTCTACAAAGCTCGTAAAAGTGAGAAGAAGAGTATCTAGCGAGATTTCGACTCTTTAAACTGGGCAAGGAGATGATCTCACCAGATGGAGCAAAACGTTTATTTGTCGCCACATTGCAGTGCATAAATGTGGTTAATGTGTACCGTGACTGTTGTGTTTAAGCTGGTAAGAACAAACTACCCGACTTTACGTCGTATAGTCACAGCAAGTGTGGTCACAACAGTGGGTTTAACACGGGTAGAAGGGAAAGTAGGACATACATCTGAATATTACGTGGATTTATTGCAATCGAGTTAGCTTCACTGAAATGTATTATAGTTAAAATAAATCACGAATCTAATTCCTGACACTGAAATCGAACGGCTTACGTGTTAAACGTTTTGTACATACGCGGTAATATCATTTCCACTGTGTGATAAATATGACTGATACCATTAACACGAATGATCTACACGTGAAAGAGCTTGAAATAATAGTCTAAGTATGATTTTGAAATATTTTGACTATTGGGGATACATTACATTGCTTTTGTATTTATCGGTGCATATGTACAGGATAATTTTCCTGAAGCTGCTAACAAATATAGTGCTATGGTGCTGTTCAGTATTCAGAGAGCCTCACTAGCTTTAAGAAGGGGCCGGCCTGAGTGGCCGAGCGGTTCTAGGCGCTACAGTCTGGAACCGCGCGACCACTACGGTCGCAAGTTCGAATCCTGCCTCGGGCATGGGTGTGTGTGATGTTCTTAGGTTAGTTAGGTTTAAGTCATTCTAAGTTCTAGGGGACTGATGACCTCAGAAGTTAAGTCCCATAGTGCTCAGATCCATTTAATCAGAGCATTTTTATGCACGTAATTTCGAATCAAATGGTTCTTTGTAAATGAACGATACATTCAATTTAAAATGTACTATGTAGGCATTGTTCAATTTTCATGCTGAGTTCTTTCAGTTGTATGCAAACGTAGGTAAGGTAACCTCTGCTGCTTAGCGTACGGATTAAGAATAAAAGTACTAAGTCGGAAAACCGAGGGTACCTGAGATGTAACAATACGCTGCACTCAATGTGAGTTATTTACTGAAAATACTGCTAAATGGTCATACTTATCCTCCTGACAATAGGATGACTATTAATACATTTTTATAGGTCAAAACGGTACAGTATTAACACAACTGCAGGATAATCGGATAATCACAAAGTGTAAAAGCATTGCTAGTTTTCAAGTTATACATTAATGACAGCTAATGGTAGTAGTTGCGATCTCAGACTTCTCGATATGATATTGCACCCTGTCAGGTAATTTTTGCCATAAACAATTAGTTTTTGACAAAACATCAAACAAAAGCTGATGACTTCATCGCGCTCTGTGCAATAGTTGAATCTACGATTTCAAGGGCCTTTGAACATCACTAGTATTATCTTCGGTAAGGATAGAAGCTGCAATTCATGTATCTCCAGGAAAATGTTATTCTATCATATCAACAGCTCACTAGTATGTATTACTGATACTGATCTCTACGACGGTTGAATTATATCAGTATGTTTTGCTATTTCTTTCTAGAGGAACATTTTAAGACAAAATTGTAACATTTCGACTATGTTTTACTAATATATATTTCGGTCAGTGTTTCGTAAACAAGTGGCGGATGTAAATTTTTGTGTCAATGACCAACTGTACATTTTTTTAGGATTTTGGAAGAGATTCTGCAATATTAGTTGCTGTGGTAATTACAAAATACTTCTCGCACCACGCTTGTGGTAGGTGTGAGAGTTTCATTTAAGTTGTATCTATCTGTCGGTAAGTGATTTGCCTTTCTACACGTTTTACAACAGTTTATTAACAAGCTTCGCAATATTGTTCATATATATCATGGAGAGCCTCTATCATCTAAGATATTCTGTTAGGTACATGGTCCTGGCAGAACGAAATGACTCTCCCTGTTATCTGAGAAATGGTGTAACCCCACTGCTATCTGAACAAATAAAGAATTGTGTTTTGCATGTGTTACCTTGAAAATCGCTGAGAATATGTGGCATTAAAAATTTCTGAATATATTGAAAAAATGTCACGAAGACACGGATATTCACAGTAACTTAGTTTAAGGGCAATAAGATGAAAATTCCAAAGACCATTCACGTTTTCAGTAAACCTAAGTAGGTTAGTGCACTACCTTGTTGCAGTCTAAATGATAATACATACAGCGCTTGAGGCGTGCTGAATAAATGAGAACGAAGGGAGACTGTCAACCTAAACAACTACACATACGTTCTACATGTTTTATCTAACCTGTGTGAAAATGCAGATCGGCATTGTCCAAGAACACTGTTAGATGCTTTACGCAGCTTGGAATTTATTGGATACTTAGAAACTGTGTTGTACAAGTAAATGTTCCTTAAGAACAATAATATTTTATAGACAGAGACTGAATTATTTCCACTCCTGGATGATGGACTAAACGGAAAACACAATTGTTAGGTAATGTACCGACACATGAAAGTATTTGTGACACAAAATAATAGTGAAGAGCGTTATTTAAAACATTCTACAATCATAATCATATCAAAGTTTTATGGAAACATAGCAGATTGTACACAGCCTTAGGACAGAGGAAGAAACTATATCTGAGGAGGAAGATGATCAAAAAGTTAATGAGAAAGCATATTACTAGTTAATAATGTCCATATGTGGCAAATGATTACCTGACACTGATGAGTCAGAGACATAACTTTATCAGTCAAAGAAATAAACTACTGAAAGAGGTTTTCACAATTTCAAGAAGTTTGTGTAGCCTGACGACTTCTATAAAAAAGAAAATAATGCTCCCCATCGAATCCACTCGGCGAATTTACGATGAGAGCGGTGTGCTGACTAACCTGGGTGTGGGTTTTAAGCGGTTTCCCACATCCCGCTGGGTGAATACCGGGCTGGAACCTCAGTCCAGCCTCAGTTTACACGATTCGTAAACATTTAAAAAACTTTCGCTCATTTTGGTAACCATACGATGATGGCGAATTGGGAGCGAAGGATAATTTTCTATTTAAAATGTGGATAAAGCCAAGATAACGCGTATAACAAAGAGAAAGAATATGATGATATCTAAGAGCAAGATCTGCGGTGAACATCTCGAGCATGTCACATTCTTTAAGGGAGTATGTTTCAGAAGTATTCATCCTATTTCAAATGATTATATCTTCTGCATGAATAAAGAGAGAAACAAAATTTTAATTTGCTCATCGAAACTAAAAGTTTACCTTGCCGCCCGTAATAAATTGCCATATTGTGTAGTCGCCGGTAGGGATCCCCTGAAGCAACCAGCTCGCTCACGCTCTCGTCCTTTACCCAATGCGCGTCAGGTCGAGATGATGACAGCACAGCAACAAAAGGTCGTGTTTGGTTCCCCGTTTAGAGGGATGCAAGTCTGTTACAGCTGTGCGCAGTGAGTTTCGTTGAGAGTAAGTCACCACACCTCCTACAGTTCGAAGCATTTGGGGAAGGTACCAAAAGTTTCAAGACACTAGTTGCTTGCGTAAGGGGAGATTCTCCAAAGCTTTATGTGTTTTGTGCCGTTTCCCGAGAAAAGATTTACGGCTCGTCCCTCTTTTGAGGAAGAGACGTTTACAGGAATCACGTACTTGGATATGTTGGAAAGCTGTTATTTTTCACAACTGCGAGAACATTACTAAAATTACATATTGCAACAAGACGGATCCCCATCGTACTGGTAGCAGCATGTAAGAGCATGAACGAGTATTAACAATAAGTTGTCTCAACGATTAATAGATTGTAAGGGGCGTGCGGTGTCCCATTGCACCACTGGCCACTAAGATTACCTAATATCACAGTATATGATTTTGTTTTTTTGGGGGGGGGGGGGAGCTAGGTGAAAGATTCCTTCCGTGTCACACCCCGCCCATCCACCACCAACAAATGTGGGTGAACTGCAACGTCGCATACCAAAACCAGTGAATGCAGTAGCTCCAGACATACCGCCAAAAACATGGGATGCAAATTTCGACTGTGAAAGTCTGCAAGTATTTCATCTGAATGTTTGCCGTGCATCGAATGAAGGGCGCACTGCAAGTTTGTGAAACGTAATTAAAAACTTTGATATCAAAAAAACAATCTGTGAAGAATATCCCAAACAAGTACTCGCATGTATGTGGGAGGTATAGAGGTATATCCGTGTAAAACAGGATTGTTCTTTGAAAATAAAATCTTTGTTGTCCTACGCCTAAGTCAAAACTCCTCCCAAGTTCCTCTCTTACTTAATTTACAAGATATAGGCTTGTGAAAATACACGAATCTTTTTGAACCACGCAGTATTTGTGGATTCTTCTAAGAAGCGATGTGAAATGGGATGAACACATGAAACTTGTTGTAATTAAGACGAATGAAATAATTAGATTTGTTGGGAGCGGGGGTCCAAGGAAAGTGCAGGGTATCTGAAAATGAAATCTCACACTACACTCTAGTTTTAACAAGTCTAGAATATTGCCCCTGCATTTTCAGTCATCAGACAGGCGTGGCAGCAGACACCGGTAGAACTAGGCTACGTTCTATTATGATTGTAACAGGTAGGTACAGCCAATATAAAAGTCTGACATATTTATCGAACTTAAATGGGAATCTTTGAAAGAAAGGCGACGTTATCCTCACGAATCCTGCTGGGTAAATCTATAGAATCAGCACTCGAGAAAAACTGTGCGATAAATCATCCGCCTTCGCTATATAATCATGAAAATAAGAGATTAGTACGCCTGCTGGACTTCTGTCCAGTAACTTGCGCATTATGCTTCTAAGCTCATGCTCATAAATTAAGGATAATGCTGATACATGGTGAAACAACGTCTGGTGGGCGGTTTGCGGGTTTAAATCACCTCGGGGTGTGACCATGCGGTGCATTTGACCTGCGGTCGTCACAGGGTGGCGCTGGCAGCAGTCCACATACGCAGAGGTGTGATGGTGCATGTCAGAGTACGGTGCAGCGAGTAAGTGTTCAGATGTTTTCAGACGTGCTAATGGTGACTGAGTGTTGAAAATGGTTCAAAGAACACATATTGATGACGTTATGAGGGGTTACTAGGGCGACAGGAGGCTGGTCAAACACAACAGGTCGTAGCACGGACACTCCGTGTGCCACAAAGTGTGATCTCAAGATTATGGCAACGATTCCAGCAGACAGGAAACGTGTCCAGGCGCTACAGTACGAGACGTCCACAGTGTACAACACCACAAGAAGACCGATATCTCACCATCAGTGCCCGCAGACGACCACGGAGTACTGCAGGTAGCCTTGCTCGGGACCTTACCGCAGCCACTGGAACAGTTGTCTCCAGACACACAGTCTACAGACGACTGAACAGACATGGTTTATTCGCCAGGAGACCTGCAAGGTGCATTCCACTAACCCCTGGAGAGCCCGTAAAGCCTGGCGTCAAGAACACAGTACATGGTCATTGGAACAGTGGTCCCAGGTTATATTCACAGACGAGTCCAGGTGTAGTCCGAACAGTGACTCTGGCCGGGTTTTCATATGGCGTCAACCAGGAACAAGTTACCAATCCCTTAATGTTCTTGAAAGGGACCTGTGTGGAGATCGTGGTTTGATGGTGTGGGGTGGGATTATGATTGGTGCATGTACACCACTGCATGTCTTTGACAGAGGAACTGTAACAGGTCAGGTATATCGGGACGTTATTTTGCACCAGTATGTCCGCCTTTTCAGAGGTGCAGTGGATCCCACCTTCCTCCTGATGGATGATAACGCACGGCCCCACCGAGCTGCCATCGTGGAGGAGTACCTTGAAACAGAAGATATCAAGCGAATGGAGTGGCCTGCCTGTTCTCCAGACCTAAGCCCCATCGAGCACGTCTGGGATGCTCTCGGTTGACGTATCGCTGCACGTCTTCAAACCCCTAGGACACTTCAGGAGCTCCGACAGGCACTGATGCAAGAATGGGAAGCTATACCCCAGCAGCTGCTCGACCACCTGATCCAGAGTACGCCAAACCGTTGTGCGGCCTGTGTACGTGTGCATTGTGATCATATCCCATACTGATGTTGGAGTACATGGGCAGGAAACTGGCGTTTTGTAGCACATGTAGCACATGGGATTCGGGACAGTTTTATCAACTTATCAACTGAAGTGGGTCGTGTGTGTTCCCTATGTACCTATGCTATTAGCGCCAGTTTTGTGTAGTGCCACGTTGTGTGGCACCACATTCTGCAATTATCCTTAATTTATGAGCATGAATGTAGGTGCAGTTTAAGAAGGACGGACTAAGAAACCATCGGTGGCCTTGTTGAACGAAACGAGTAGAGACCTAAGGTACGGAAAACAATCATCAGTGTCGGCAATGAGATTTGAAATAACGAAGCATTCTGTCGAGATGCTACGCTTTTCTTCTCTTCCTCCTGAAGCAAACATAGATGTTTCAATAAGGGAAGAATTATGTTTTTTTCCTTTTTTGTCAATGACAACATTCCTTAGCAAGCGCTCCTAGTTCGCACTTGACATAGCCATTATTTACTGATTTAAGTTTTTATTTTACTTTAGTTCTTCTTGGATTCCGATTTTTCGTCGGGAGACTCACTTTGCAGCTCCGTCGTTTATCATTAATTCTTTTAATTACAAACAAAAATAACCCGTCTTGGTTTCGGCTTAATTTGTCTATTTGATCGACGAGCAGAATCTGTCATAGATTTCCTCGGGTACGGAAGAATTAATTGGATTCTCGAATGGAGATGTCGGAGGTAAGCGACGACGGCCGTTGTGTGGAGAACAGTGCGCAGACTTTGGTCGGTACGCCTCCGAAAGGTCAGCGACCCCTCCGACACACACGTGATTAATCGTCACAAATGGTCCCTAATTCAGAAAGTGGCCGACGCTCGCGATGCCACAACGCTTCCCGCAGGGGAATTCCGGCAGGAGCCGGCCAGGTGATAAATACCCGCCGCTCCTTGCCATCGCCCACACGTTCCGCGATCGCAGCCCACGGCGGCGAGCTGGTTCCCTACCGTGTCGTTCAGATTTATTGCCATCAAGCGTCGTACTTCTGACAAACTGCTCTTGCAGCCGAGAATCAACGAAGTATTCGCATTTCGTGTCTTCACCAGCTTTGTAATATTTTGTTTTGTAAATTACTACTGGTCAGTACCAGGAGTTATTTATTAATAACCGTGATTCAGAGAGCTAGATGGACTTCCTTCTTTTGTAAATATGAAAGAAATAGTGTACTGACACATACAGCTACCGACATATGAGACAGAATGTCTGCATTTTATAGACCCCGTTATTGTTGTGGGAAGTAAAAGTAAGGAAGAACCCTACCGCATGATTTCCTAGATTTACTCTATACTTCAGATTTTTGAGAAAAAATTTCTACGAGTAATCGGGCCTACTTAATGTATAGACGTATTCATATGAAACAGTTCACATTAAAAAAAAATTAGTGCACCCTTTTGGCAGTTTCAAGTCAGTTCAATATCATTGTAACAACTGTGCATATGGCGTACAGGAAATGATTACATTTACAGATCAGTAGCACAAGCGAATCTGAGGTACCAGGTATCGACTAATGCTGATACACCGGTATTATTGTAGTATCTGGTGTAGCCTCCTCGGGCGGCAATGCACGTGCCGTCTCTGACATTCAGTCAGTCGTACAGATGGCGAACACTGTCTTGGGATACGTCATGCTACGTCTTCTCGACGTGTTCACATAGTTCTGTAACAGTTGTTGGTTGACGAGTCGCACGAATCACTTATCGTCCCATCATATCCCACACGTGCTCGATTGGAGAGACGTCCTGAGATCGACCTGGTCAGGGAAGTTACTGCACGCCTTGCAGAGGTTGTTGAGTTGCATGGACAGTGTTTGGGCGACCGTTATCCTGTTGAAAGAACACATCAACTTCCAGTCGCAAGAACGGTAAAAGAAAGAACTCATCAACTTCCAGTCGCAAGGAAGGTAAAAGAACGGGTCTAACAACATTCTGCACGTACCGAGCGCTGGTTTTCGTGCCCTCCAGAAACACCAAAGGTGAACGAGAGTGTAGCTTATCTCCACACCAGGCCTGGGATGGGGTCAGTGTGTCATGGACAAATGCACTCTACGAGACAGGGCCCTCCAACCAACGCGGGATTTTGACGATCTAACGCGCTAATTGGATACGATTTGGTACGATATCCCTAAGGAGAACACCCAGCAACTGTTTAAATCAATGTCAAGCCGAATAACTGCTTGCATAAGGGCCAGAGGTGGGCCAACGCGTTATTTACTTGCTCAATTTGCAAAGCTCGTTGGATAAATCATCCAATTTTTCTGAAACTGTAATCATTCGTTTGTCTGTACATGTACATCACAGCTACCTATTTAAGCCTCATTCAGATATTTCCTTCATACGGCATTTTTTTGTCTTACAGTGTATTTACAGTAGACAGTGATAGCTGACATACGTCTATTTCGTATGAAAGCTTAGCACCCACTAAACAGTTTCCATGTATTTACTAATTTCAGAAGTTATTTTATTATAAATCAAGTTTATTCCCTGGATCGCTGTGAAATCTAATTGTGAATTTCGCAGGCAGTTGCGTCACTTATTTGTTAATAGTTACGGGCAGAAAGTAACTTAAACGCCGAAAATCAGCAAATACAACATACCCCTACAATATGGAAAATCTACGAGTATAGCTTCGTTGAGGTGCTGCACATTTCACTATCGATTCAGAGTTACCATTTGGTCAAACGTAATCTACTGAGTCGTTACGTAGAATGTACGTTACATCTCACTTCTTTTTTTTTTTTTTTTTTTGTAGTTCAGGGAATAAACTACATTCAGTGTGCCTGATTGTAGCACACCCTTTACACCATGTGCTTTCCGTACACCACTTTTTTTCGTTTATGCCGTTCCGAGTAGGCTTTATCTGCTTGAAGGAAGCTGTTTATCACAGTGCCAGCATATCTTCGAGAAATAAAGGTATTTCTCGTTGTTTTCAGTGATTTTGAACTAGAATGTATTTATAATATACCCTTCACTATCGGATAAATGACTATTTTATCACAATACTACAGCGATATATTTTTTTCCTACGCAACATTGGGTCTAAATTCGGCAATGACCCATAGTTTCACATTTGAGTGGCGTTGTTTTCATAATTTTAAGGTGTTTGTATATATTTCAATTATCTTCTAGCGTAAATAGTACTCACTTTGAACATGCCATAAAATTTTGGAGGATCACACCCCTTTTTAAATTTGTTATTGTTGTCTTATTTTTTCAGTGCATTGACCACCAATATAAACATTTCGTTCATAAAATATAAAGTCTGAGGAGAGTACAGTGATTCTTACAACTGAGATAAAAGTGGTGATCCCATTACGCCACCTCACCTGAAGGAAAATCGTAGACTCATTTGTGAAGTTGACAGTCGACCTAACCATAGCTGTCTTGGTGAGGTTTTAAGAAAGGTAAGTCATATACGGTCATCAGACCCGAAGAAGATACGTCAGATACGTATCGCATTTACCGTGGATGCTGCTGAGTGTTGGAAACTGATGTTGTTGATGAAGATGAGCGAGGACTGAAAGGGGAAACGGTTGTTAAAACTAAAGTGTGATATAACTGATGTAATTAGTGATTAGGACGCCCGACAGCATTGTCATTAACGCCCGAGCAAATAGTCGACTTCTCCCGAACAGTGCTGAGACAGCTTTCGATCTTAACGTTCACACCAAACAAATTTACTACTATAAACATGTCATCATCTCATGAGAGTCTTAGATTTAACTTAAGACACTGGCGGACAAGCTTGTGATCACGAGCTGCACACTTCCCTCGTCGGAATCTAGAGATGCAGCAACGATGACGAATGGATAGCGTTCCACCATCTATCCATTTATAGCATTGAGGATTCGGGAATTTCTTGTTTTTACACGTGTCCATTACGAGGAGCCTAGTGATTTCCATGTTCCACGAATCATTTTCACGTTCACTAAATATGAAGAGGAACGTGCCAGCTGGTTTACAAAAATATTACAATTTATCGATCTAACACAGTTACATGTTGACCATTTATACGATATTTTTTAAATTATTCTTAGATATTACTTAATGTTTCTTTAGCCAGTTAACTGGAACTCGAACAAACCGAAAACATCAATACTTAAAATAGGACATGACCAGAAATTATACACTCCTGGAAATTGAAATAAGAACACCGTGAATTCATTGTCCCAGGAAGGGGAAACTTTATTGACACATTCCTGGGGTCAGATACATCACATGATCACACTGACAGAACCACAGGCACATAGACACAGGCAACAGAGCATGCACAATGTCGGCACTAGTACAGTGTATATCCACCTTTCGCAGCAATGCAGGCTGCTATTCTCCCATGGAGACGATCGTAGAGATGCTGGATGTAGTCCTGTGGAACGGCTTGCCATGCCATTTCCACCTGGCGCCTCAGTTGGACCAGCGTTCGTGCTGGATGTGCAGACCGCGTGAGACGACGCTTCATCCAGTCCCAAACATGCTCAATGGGGGACAGATCCGGAGATCTTGCTGGCCAGGGTAGTTGACTTACACCTTATAGAGCACGTTGGGTGGCACGGGATACATGCGGACGTGCATTGTCCTGTTGGAACAGCAAGTTCCCTTGCCGGTCTAGGAATGGTAGAACGATGGGTTCGATGACGGTTTGGATATACCGTGTGCTATTCAGTGTCCCCTCGACGATCACCAGTGGTGTACGGCCAGTGTAGGAGATCGCTCCCCACACCATGATGCCGGGTGTTGGCCCTGTGTTCCTCGGTCGTATGCAGTCCTGATTGTGGCGCTCACCTGCACGGCGCCAAACACGCATACGACCATCATTGGCACCAAGGCAGAAGCGACTCTCATCGCTGAAGACGACACGTCTCCATTCGTCCCTCCATTCACGCCTGTCGCGACACCACTGGAGGCGGGCTGCACGATGTTGGGGCGTGAGCGGAAGACGGCCTAACGGTGTGCGGGACCGTAGCCCAGCTTCATGGAGACGGTTGCGAATGGTCCTCGCCGATACCCCAGGAGCAACAGTGTCCCTAATTTGCTGGGAAGTGGCGGTGCGGTCCCCTACGGCACTGCGTAAGATCCTACGGTCTTGGCGTGCATCCGTGCGTCGCTACGGTCCGGTCCCAGGTCGACGGGCACGTGCACCTTCCGCCGACCACTGGCGACAACATCGATATACTGTGGAGACCTCACGCCCCACGTGTTGAGCAATTCGGCGGTACGTCCACCCGGCCTCCCGCATGCCCACTATACGCCCTCGCTCAAAGTCCGTCAACTGCACATACGGTTCACGTCCACGCTGTCGCGGCATGCTACCAGTGTTAAAGACTGCGATGGAGCTCCGTATGCCACGGCAAACTGGCTGACACTGACGGCGGCGGTGCACAAATGCTGCGCAGCTAGCGCCATTCGACGGCCAACACCGCGGTTCCTGGTGTGTCCGCTGTGCCGTGCGTGTGATCATTGCTTGTACAGCCCTCTCGCAGTGTCCGGAGCAAGTATGGTGGGTCTGACACACCGGTGTCAATGTGTTCTTTTTTCCATTTCCAGGAGTGTAAATAGGGTAGCATGCTATAAGCTCAAAAATGGCTCTGAGTACTATGGGACTTAACATCTGAGGTCATCTGTCCCATAGAACACAGAACTACTTAAACCTAACTAACCTAAGGACACCACACACATCCATGCCCGATGCAGGATTCGAACCTGAGACCGTAGCAGTGGCGCGGTTCCGGACTGAAGCGCCTAGAACCGCTCGGCTACCGCGGCCGGCTGTTATAAGTTCTTAGTTGTACACATTGATGAAATTCACCATTTGTGTAGCCATAGTATCTGTACTTTCTGAATAATTGCGTAAGGTATTACAGATCAGTATTTGCAACTTCTAAAAAAAGATAACTAGAAACATGAATAAGCTACATGTATCCTTACTCCTGCAGACCACAATCTATCGAAAAACATAGGCCGCGCGGGATTAGCCGAGCGGTCTAAGGCACTGCAGTCATGGACTGTGCGGCTAGTCCCGGCGGAGGTTCGATTCCTCCCTCGGGCATGGGTGTGTGTGTTTGTTCTTAGGATAATTTAGGTTAAGTAGTGTGTAAGCTTAGGTTGTGATGACCTTAGCCGTTAAGTCCCATAAGATTTCACACACATTTGAACATTTTTTTGAAAAACCTGGAAGAAGCCTTTGTTATTCACGGGACATGAAATAGCTGCTGCTGATGATGATGATGTCAATGCTGAAGATATACCGGGTGATCAAAAAGTCAGTGTAAATTGGAAACTGAATAAATCACGGAATAATGTAGATAGAGAGGTACAAATGGACACACATACGTGGAATGACATGGGGTTTTATTAGAACCAAAAAAATACAAAAGTTAAAAAAATGTCCGACAGATCGCGCTTCATCTGATCAGAATAGCAATAATTAGCATAACAAAGCAAGACAAAGCAAAGATGATGTTCTTTACAGGAAATGCTCACTATGTCCACCATCATTCCTCAACAATAGCTGTAGTCGAGGAATAATGTTGTGAACAGCATTGTAAAGCATGTCCGAAGTTATGGTGAGGCATTGTCGTCGGATGTTGTCTTTCAGCATCCCTAGAGATTTCGGTCGACCACGATACACTTGCGGCATCAGGTAACCCCAAAGCCAATAATCGCACGGACTGAGGTCTGGGGACCTGGGAGGCCAAGCATGACGAAAGTGGCGGCTGAGCACACGATCATCACCAAATGACGCACGCAAGAGATCTTTCACGCGTCTAGCAATATGTGGTGGTTCTAATAAAACCCCATGTCATTCCAAGCATGCGTGTCAATTTTTACCTCTCTATCTACATTATTCCGTGGTTTATTAAGTTTTCAAATTTATACGGACTTTTGATCATTCGGTACAAAGTGACTTTCCAAATGGCAATGGAGTGGCCTTACATGCTATTAGCGCCCACAGTGCATAATGGGTGTTATTTTCCCGTCCACCTGTACGTGGTATTTGAGAGCGTCGATCCAGGTCCGAGAGGCTACGAGGCTGAGACAGGGTCGCCGGGGACGGGGAGCTCGGCAGACCGGTAGGTCGGCGCCGGCGTGTCGAGGTCGAGCTGTCGCGGAATGCGATCGCAGCCATCCCAAAATCTGGCGGCGACCCAGAATGTGGCGCTGGACCGCCACCTGCCACCTGACACCCGCCGGCTTACGGTACATAATCGCTCCGGGCCGGCGACAGGGCTTTCCCCTCCGGAAAGCACCACTGCACTAGCGTAGATCGCGAAACACACAACCTCGCTTTTATGTCCACTGCAAGTCTATATCAAATGTAGGGTTCAAGAGGAAGACAATTTAATTAATTTATACGTTTTTCTAGAGGTGAAACTTCCCGAAATTCTAGTTTTCATGTAGGCTCCTATGACAATCCGTGATTTACTTTACAGGAAAACGCAGTTCTGCAACAGCAGATTGGGAAATAATTTAAATATGCTTACTGATCATTAGGAGATTTTTTAGGGAGATTAACAGCATATGAGGTCCACCATGAGATTGTAAGTTACATTTATAGCAGTACACGACCGTAGAAGGTGAGCAAATTCAAGCCCGCCTGCTTAGGATGTGGAGGGGCCGGAGTATACTTTACGCATGATAACTTTGACGGTTTGACAGTGAAGTAAAATAATAGATCGTTCCTCTGAACAGGTAAGGTTACACATCTGAAGTACGAAACTTATCAATATAGAGTATTACAACAATCTTTCCATGCACCACTGTACAACTGACTCAAGCAAACATTTGCGACACACATGAGAGAATAAATTTACTCAACAGCAGAGCTATTAAAACTTCCTTTTCAGAAATAACATAATTAGAATTAGAGTTTCCATTTCTAAATAACGTTACGTTCGTTACGACATACCTAGTGCAAGATTTTATCACTGGTTTATAGCAAGGAGCCATGGAAAGTCTACCTTGGGTGACTGAATGAAATCTCACGCAGACATAGATAATATTGTGGGGAAGGCGAGCCAAAGGTTGCGTTTCATTGGCAGGACACTTAGAAGATGCAACAAGTCCACTAAAGAGACAGCTTACACTACACTCGTTCGTCCTCTGTTACAATATTGCTGCGCGGTGTGGGATCCTTACCAGGTGGGATTGACGGAGGACATCGAAAGGGTGCAAAAAAGGGCAGCTCGTTTTGTATTATCACGTAATAGGGGAGAGAGTGTGGCAGATATGATGCGAGAGTTGGGATGGAAGTCATTAAAGCAAAGACGTTTTTCGTCGCGGCGAGATCTATTTACGAAATTTCAGTCAACAACTTTCTCTTCCGAATGCGAGAATATTTAGTTGAGCCCAGCCTACATTGGTAGGAATAATCATCAAAATAAAATAAGAGAAATCAGAGCTCGAACAGAAAGGTTTAGGTGTTCGTTTTTCCCGCGCGCTGTTCGGGAGTGGAATGGTAGAGAGATAGTACGATTGTGGTTCGATGAACCCTCTGCCAAGCACTTAAATGTGAATTGCAGAGTAATCATGTAGATGTAGATATAGATGTAGACCTGGTGGTTAGTAGCTGGCTCAATCTAGGCGATGTCAAGTCCACTTATTCTCATTATTTGAGTGTGTTAAAGAAATAAGTTTATATTCGGAAGGGAAGCCCTGCTAACGGGCTGTATACAATGAGAAACCTACTACTCTAAAAACATACTTTCATTAGTGTTTCAGAACAACAAAATTTGAGCATTTATGTTACATTTCTCAGAATTTTGAGGTGAATGTTACTTTACTGCATATACGAGTATTAGCATTAAGTAAACGACTCCGAACTGAGCCAATGTAAAACATAGGTTGTTGGCCTTCCAAGACTTTGTAGCAGAAATGTGGATTGCGAGCCTCAACGATACAAATAGTCGTATCATAGGTACATTCACAACTGTGGGGAAGGCATCTCTTAAGGGGTATCTATGAAGAGGCCAGATAACATGGGGTTCTTGAACATTGGCCGCAGCCTCTTTAATAGTTGTTGGTGTTGTGGTCTTCAGGTGGGAGACTGGGTTGATACAGATCTTCATGCTTCTCTGTCCTGTGATAGCTCTTCATCTCCGAGTAACTACTGCAACTTACATCCTTCCGAATCTGCTTCGTGTATTCATCTCTTGGTCTCCATCTACGATTTTTACAGCCCTCCATCCCCCCCCCCCCCCTCCGCCCACGGCGCTGTGATCCCTTGATGCCTCTGAACGTGTCCTACCAACCGATCCCTTCTTCTAGTCAAGTTGTGCCACAAAATCCTCTTCTCACAATTCTGTTCAGTACCTCCTCATTACTTACGTGATCTATCCGCTTAATCTTGAGCGCTCTTCCGTAGCACCACATTTGGAAAGCCGCTATTCCATTCTTATCTATACTGTTTATCGTCCACGTTCCACTTCCATACATGGCTTTACTCCAGACAAATACTTTCACAAAAGATTTCCTAACATTTAAGTCTATATTCGATGTTAGCAAATTTCTCTTCTTCAGAAACGTTCTTCTTGCCATTGCCAGTCTACGTTTCATATCATTTCTACTTCAGCCATCATTTATTTTGCTGCCCAAGTAACAAAACTCATCTACTACTTTAAATGTCTCGTTTCCTAATATAATTCCCCCAGCATAATTTGATTTAAGTGACTACAATCCATTATCCTTTTTTTTGCTTTTGTTGATGTTCATCTTAGATCCTCCTTTCAAGACGCTGTCCATTCCGTTCAACTGCTCACCCAAGTCATTTGCTGTCTCTCACAGAATTGCAATGTCATCGGCAAAAATCAAAGTATTTATTTCTTCTTCCTGAACTTTAATTCCTACTCCAAATTGTTCTTTGGTTTCCTTTACTGCTTGCTCAATGTTCAAACTGAGAACATCGAGGATAAGCTACAACTCTGTCTCACTCCCTTCTCAAACACAGCTTCCGTTTCAGGCCCCTCGACTCTTATAATTACCGTCTGGTTTCTGTACAAGTTGTAACAGCATTTCGCTCCCAGTATTTCACCCCTGCTACTTCCAGAATTTCAAAGAGTGTATTCCAGTCAACATTATCAAAACACTTCGCAAAGTCTACAAATCCACAAATGCTATAAACGTAGGTTTGTCTTTCCTCAACCTATATTTTATGAGAAGTCGAAGTGTCAAAAGTGCCTCGCGTGTTCCTCCCTTTTTTCTAGAATCCAAACCTATATTCCCAGAGGCTGGCTTCTACTAGTTTTTCCATTCTCTTGTAAGAAATTCGTGTTAGTATTTTGCAACAATGACTTATTAAAGTGGTTGTTCGGTAATGTTCACACCTGTCAGCGACTGCTTTCTTTGGAATTGTTACCCTCAGGCAGTATCATATTACCCATCTCGTCTTCATCTATGTATTTTTCCATTTCTACAATACTGCCTTCAAGTGCATCTCCCTTGAATAGACAATCTATACAATCCTTTCACCTTTCAGCTTTCCCTTTTTTTACTTAGAACTGATTTTCCATCTTAGCTATTGATATTCATACTGCTGCTTCTGGTTTCTCCAAAGTTCTCTTTAATTTTTCTGTAGGCTGTGTCTGTCTTTCCCCTAGTGATATATACTTTTAAATCCTTACATTTATCCTCTAGCCATTACTGCTCAACCATTTTGCGTTTCCCGTCAATATTATTTACTAGAGGTTTGTATTCCCTTTCGCCTGCTTCATTTGCTGCATTTTTATACTTTCTCCTTTTATCAGTTAAATTCAGTATCTCCTGTGTTATTCAAACTTTTCTACTAGGCGTTGTCTTTTACTTATTCGTTCCTCTGCTACCTTCACTGTTTTATTTCTCAAAGTTACCCATTCATCTTCTACTGTACTGCTTTCCACTAGTCTAGTTAATTGTTGCCTAATGCTCCCTTTAAAACTCTCAACAATCTTCAGTAGTTACAATAGAAATAGTCCGAACGATTCACTTACCTGGTCTGGCAACATTAACCAAAATCGCTTTGCTATGTTGTTATTGGGGAACGGTTGAAAACAGAGGAAACTACAGACGTTATACTTCCCGATGAGTTGTAGGTCTACCAAATGGTTTCTAAAGCGATGGAACCTTCCTGGAAAAACCATTTCAGAGGTAAGCAAGCTTCCCATTCGGTTCTTCAGGAGGGTAACTCTTTGGAGTCTTAAGAAAATTATAGCTTTCTACGGGTCTGAGCGTAATTTTAGATCCCTTGATTGTGTAACTAGGCTAGAGACCTTGAAGACAGAAAATGACAGGTTAAAGTTACATATAGCGGAAATGAGTGAAATGCCAAATGTATTTATGGATAAGTGAGTCGAGGTTTATAAACACTAAATCAAAAAGATGTCATGCAGGAGTAAGTCTAATAATGAACAAGAAAACATTTTATTGGCAGCGTAGTAAACGAATTATCATAGGCAAACAGACATGAAGTCACGAATCAACACAATAGTATAAGTACACATACTTACCAGCTCTGCAAATGTTGAAGAGATAGGAAAAATATATGATGAGATTAAAGAAATTATTCAGTACTTTAAGAGTAGTGAAAATTTAATAATGACGGAGACTCGAATTCAGAGTGTGAAGACAAAGGCAAAGATAAAAAGTAGAAGAATACGAAACGGGAGAAATGAATAAAAGGAGACGCCACCTGATAGAACTTTGAACAGAGTACGACTTAGTTATTGGTTTCAAAATTTGTGAAGGTTGTGAAAGGGATCTGGAGGCACTGGAAGTTTTCACATAGATTATGGAAGTGGTAATTGAAAAACATTTCGCCATAATTTATTAGTTATTTAATGCAGATTAAAGCTTACAGAAACTGTCGAAACGTAGTAAGTTACGGATCTGTGACTAGAAGAATTTTAAACAACCAGAGATTAATGAGAGTTGCAAATGGAGCAGTAGACAACAACGGAGTGAAATAAGCTAAAAAAACATAACGGTCGATGGATGGGTAGCTTTGGGAGATGAAGTCAGGAGAGAAACAATTAGGAGGAAAGCCAGGATCAAGCAGGAATCCTTGAGTAACACTGGAGATATTAAATTTGACTGTTGAAAGAAGACAATATAAAAATACAGGAAATAAAACAGAGAAAATGAAATAAAGATGAAAAAAATGAGACTAACAGGAGGTGCAAAATAGCAAAGCAAGAATGACTAAAGGAGAAATGCAAACATGTAAGAGCATCCATGACTGTAGGAAAGGAAGATGTCGCTTATAGCAGAACTAAAGAAAATTCTGGAAAAAGAAGCGATGAGAAACGAGAGTTCAGATGACATGGCAATACTCAGTGAAGAAGGAAAAGCTGAAAGATAGAAAGAATATATAGAAATGCCAAATAAATGAATTAACTTGACTGCTAAGAAAACACCCTTACCTTCTAATATGCACAAGAAAAAGTAAGAGCCCGAATATGGAATCTTGTGGGATACCACAGGCAATTTTTTCTCATTAGGATTATGTGTGGTGTGTACGAGTACAAATTCCGTTAGACATATTAAAAATTCTCTGTGGGAAGCCTCTTTATAACAGCCAGGCGAATATGAGTTTCAAAATCTGGTCAAGGCATATGTATTTTCTCAATGACGACACCCATATAGGTGATGCTGCTACAGGAGGATGACGTGTTAGGTTACGGAACTAAATTCACTATTGAAGCGGAATTAGTAATGTTACCATGAAAAACTTTTACTTGCTAATTAAAGAAAAAGTAGATTTGTATTCTTCTTCTGAATGCAGCAAATGAAATACTTGTTACACAGTGTTCAATATCGGATGACGGATAGCTGAAACGTTATTACTCATAGTAACGCAGTAATTCTAATACGAGGCAGTGTTTCCTTGAATGTTTTCTTGAGCACAACTAAATTTGCACATTTGCTTACTGTGACGCTTGTTGTTATTATTGAATGAAAACATTTGTTATTGCTGTACTTCCGTCGTATTAATGCATAGAGACCTTAGCCGTTACCACAACTAATTCCAATGCAAAGTCGATAACAGATATGTGAAAATCATTGTCTAACAGGGTATTAAAGCATGGGGCTCAAACTTTCGTAAGGTCCGATTTTCCGTTCCAAAACAGCATCGAGAGTGTGTACTGCCATGTGAACATACTACAGTAACCTGCTCTCTGTCCGTTTCTCTCAGTGTATTCAGCAGTTTGTGTGGGCTACTCGTAGGCACTCATTCTACTCATCCATTTATCAATACAGACATCAGTCATCTGTAGCACTAAGTTCTCGGGGGGGGGGGGGGAGGGGGGAGTCAACATCTCTTCGTTTTTTACATATGTGGACCATCTTTAGTAGTATAGTGAAAGATCAGAGCACATTATACCCCCAGACTGTTAATGCGAATATACACCGGAGTGCAAAACTTAAGGACGCTGGTGACGAGTTCCTGAAGTAGGACGTTAGATCCCTCCCGTGGTTGACAACTACTGGGTCATTGCCGGTACATGTGGAGGTGCTGCAATGCGTCTCCCCAACCCATTACACATGCTAGACAGAATTTAAGTTAGGGGAGCAGGCAGGCCAGTACATTCGTCGATTATCCTGTCGTTCCAAAAGCTTCTCTACCTGCGCTATCCGATGCTGTCGCTCATAGTCATCCATAAAAATGAAGTCAGGAGCGAATACATCCCTGTAAAATGGGAAACTGGAAGAAGGCTGGTTCAAATGGCTCTGAGCACTATGGGACTTAACATCTGTGGTCATCAGTCCCCTAGAACTTAGAACTACTTAAACCTAACTAACCTAATGACAACACACACATCCATGCCCAAGGCAGGATTCGAACCTGCGACCGCAGCGGTCACGCGGTTCCAGACTGTAGCGCCTAGAACCGCACGGCCACACCGGCCGGCCATCCCTGTAAAGACGCACATATCCCCATGTACGTTATCAGAATAAAGTTGACCAGTGAGTGAACCGTGTTAAGGATTTCGAGGTCAGTACTCCCAAGAAACATTATGCCTTCGCACACCATAATACTTGATCTACCAAAGCGATCATCTTCTACAATGTTCCTAGGGGTATCACTTCTCAGGTGGCAGCTGCTCTTATCCGAGAAGAGCAAGCGACCACACTCTTCGTTGGTCCTATTACTATGCTTCTGCCAACATCGCAAACGGTACCGTCGATGTGCGGGTATCAACGGTACACCACGTAGTTGTCGTCGGGAAAAGAGACAACCTCCATGCAGTCGCCCTGCAACTTGGAGCGTGAGATTGCCTGAATTGCAGTCTTGTTAAATGTGTTTGCAACTGCCCCTCCTATCTGACGTGGGTCCCTTCTTGCCTGTTTCACGATGTTGCGGTCATCTTCTCCTGTAGTTGACTGTTTTCGACCGCGTCCTCTCCCTTGTTGGGAACGCTCCCCATACAGTGAAACAATGCTGTGAGCATACCAGACTCATGGTTACACACATCGACCTTCTTCCAGTGCCGGCCGCGGTGGCCAAGCGGTTCTAGGCGCTTCAGTCCGGAACAGCATGACTGCTACGGTCGCAGGTTCGAATCCTGCCTCGGGCATGGATGTGTGTGATGTCCTTAGGTTACGTAGGTTTAAGTTGTTCTAAGTTCTAGGGGACTGATGACCTCAGATGTTAAGTCCCATAGTGCTCAGAGCCATTTGAACCAGCCTTCTTCCAGTTTCCCGATGGTTCTTTCTTGTGTGAAGTCATCCAAAATCTATCTCCGGGCCACACTGTAATGGAGAACACCTCCACTGCGAACCGTAACTGCTCGCTGATTAATACACGCTGTCTTTTTCCGTTCTTTTAACTTTGCTGGCGAGCTCCATTTGGCGCTGTAGTCACGCTGACCTCACGCCATGTGACGTCCAGCTTTCTGTGCACGACTGGGAGACTTCTGGCAACAGGGTTTCGCACTGTCATTCATTTCCCCCGAGTTATTAATATGGTTGGTTGGATGATTTGGGGGAGGGGTCCAAACAGTGAGGTCATCGGTCCCGTCGGATTAGGGGAAGATGGGGAAGTAAGTCGGCCGTGCCCTATCAAAGGGACCAGCCCGGCTTTTGCCTGAAGCGATTTAGGGAAATCACGGGGAACCTTAATCAAAATGAGCGGACTCGAGGGTTTGAACCGCCGTCCTCCCGAATGCGAGTCCAGTGTGTTAACCACTGCGCCTCATCGCTCGGTGAGTTGTTAACATGTTATGTTATTTCATCTGTTTAGTCCTTAAGTTTTTCAAAGCAATATAATTCTAGTACATGCTCCGGTTTCTTCTTATCGCAATAATTAAGCTTCAACTTCGTTAGAAAACCATGTGGCAGTGTCGATGTGGCAATGGCCGTGTAGCAATGGGTCTGCGCCACACTCGAACCCTACCATCAGCTCTTACCAACTGAAATCGGAACTCATCTGACCAGGCCACAGTTTTCTAGTCGTCTAGGGTCCAACCGACACGTTCAGCACCACAGCAGGTGATGTCGGGCTTCTAGCAAAGGTACTTGCGTCGGTCATCTGCTGCCATAGCCCACTAACGTCAAATTTCTCCACACTGTCCTTACGGATACGGTCGTCATACATCCCACATTGATTTCAGCTGTTATTTCACGCAGTGTTGCTTGTCTGTTAGCACCTACAGCTCTACGCAAACGCCGCTGCTCTCGGTCGTTAAGTGAAGGCTGTCGTTCACTGTTTTGTTCTTGGGGTGAGGTAATGCCTGAAATTTGATATTCTCAGCACACTCTTGACACTGTGAATCTCGGAATACTGAATTCCCACGCCGGCCGCGGTGGTCTAGCGGTTCTGGCGCTGCAGTCCGGAGCCGCGGGACTGCCACGGTCGCAGGTTCGAATCCTGCCTCGGGCATGGGTGTGTGTGATGTCCTTAGGTTAGTTAGGTTTAAGTAGTTCTAAGTCCTAGGGGACTTATGACCTAAGATGTTGAGTCCCATAGTGCTCAGAGCCATTTGAACCATTTTTACTGAATTCCCTGATTTCCGAAATGGAACGTTCCAACTACCATTCCGCATTCAGAGTCTGTTAATTCCCATCGTGCGGCCATAATCAAGTCGGAAATCTTTTCACATGAATCACCTGAGTGCAAATAACAGCTCCGTCAGTGCACTGCCCTTTTATACCTTGTGTTCGTGATGCTAGTGCCATCTGTGTATATGCATACAGACAACATTTTTGATCCCGCAGTGATACATATACATTATAAAAAAAATGAATGAGCGAATGGCATCGTTGGGCGGGAGGTTCCTATTCAGGGAAGTTCGGCCACCAAATGCAAGTCTTATTTCATTCGACGCCACATTGGGCGACTTCTGTGTCAGTGATGAGGATGAAATTATTTTGAGGACAACACAACACCCAGTCTTCAAGCGGAGAAAATCTCCATCCCAGCCGGGAATCAAACCCGGGCCCGCTTGCATGAGAGGCGAGCACGTTACCACCGAGCTAAGTAGGCGGACACATAAACATGACGAAATAAAATGAATCGGCCGCGGTTGGGAACTGAATTGAATTCAATGGCGACAAATATAAATTTTATTTCATTGCGAAAAGATATCTGTTGATTATTTTTTGTTGAGTGATTAACTAATTTTGTAGTACTTTGGACACCAAACACTCATCTGACCTCAGACTTTTTTCTGTCGAGTAAAATTTTGTCTCGATGTGGCTTTATTACACATTAGAAAATTAGCACAGAGCACATAATTGGAAAGAATAGTCATTTAATCAGTTAACAGGAGAATATATTTCATCGAAGTACAAAACTGAAAAACCTCTGCATTATACAGGAATTAGGTGTCTACTGGTTTATATTACAATTTTCTCTTCTCCTTAAAGTATTGCCTGTTGTACGTCTCAGTGAAGTGAACAATAGTAGTCTCCCATCATACTGGTATTCCAGTGGCCCTGATATCGTCTTTGCATCACTTCGTTGTTTTCAGCCAAATTTGCAGGAAAGAAATCAACATAATTACTCAAAAACCGAATCTTTACGTTCATCAAACGGCCTAAATTCATGAAAGTTTCCGGTATGTTGTCTACAGCAGATATGTAATGTAAGCCTTTTTTATTGCGTTAGTAACAACCTCCTTGAATTATACCCTAATCTCCCATTCACTCACAGACAATTTGTTACAAATTTGGAGTCCCACACAAATCTTCCGAATGTTCGGTGCTACAAACAAGCCCTTCTTCAGTTCCACTTTTGACAGATCAGGGAATTTCTCGCAGAGATATGTGAAACATTTTCCACCTTTGGATAAGAATTCTACACAGTGTTTCAGTAAGTCCAAATTAATGTGTGGAGGTGGTAATAGAATTTTTTCCGCTCCACGAGATCGTTGTGCAGAAAGAAGAAGAAGAAGAGACCAAGAGCTTGTCAGAGTAATCACAATAGTTACGCACCAGTGCAACCAATGTCACCCTAATTTCAGCTTCAGTGTATTATTAAATGAAGTAGTGTATGAAATGCATGACATTAAAATCGAAGAGAATTAAATGTTTAAAAACTGAGTGTTAATTGTGAAAATGAATGATTTTTCGTTTTTTTTTTTGTTATCATATTTCTCGTTACCATATTCGTGGTAGGCCGTATCAAATGTCTCAGGAAACGCAAGAATAAACCACTTTCATTAGAAAAGTTTTTTCATCGTTTACCTCTGTTGTTCGTGACATACGCAATCTCTAGACCACAGTGTTACCTTTCCTAGGAATTATCAATAGGTTTCTGGTACTGCGTTAATTTATTTTCCACCATACACAAGACGACTTAGTTTCTATTATGCTACAGCATCTTACGGAATAAGAACCACAAAATACTCACCGCTAACTTGACATTTAACAAGAAAATCTTTTTACTTAAAGTCCAAAACTTCGTATCTTTTAAAGTAAAAATACGAAGAGGAATAGTGGCGATAGAAGCTGGAGTGTTTGACTAATGGGCCGCCATCTGACAGTAAACAAGTTTTTACGGAATTTACCGTTTCATTAGTACGACATTTATTCTAAATTTATCCATTTTGTTGAGGTACAAGTGTGCTGTAAACGCTAGTCTCCCTCCTGGAGCATGCAGGCGTCCGACCATTAATCTCGGGGCAGACACGTTCCGCCCTGTGCCGAATGGAGGCTGCAGGCCTCATTTTCATAATGGACCGTTACGGCCGCTCCGAGCCGCACCTACTGAGCTTCGCGGCCCGCAAGGTCCACGTGGCCGCTTGCCAACAATGAGCGAGACAAATGAACCTGTAGCCCGCCGCTTCCGCGACCAACGAATTAATCGAAGGCCAGGAAAATTACCCCATCACGTGTCATCACAGTGACTGAAAATAAGTCTGTGTTTCTTGGAGAAAATCGGTCGACAACTGATCCGGAGGAAATCGTTTCACTCGCTGAATAACCCAAATACTTACGTCAAATATCGCTCGATACGTTAGCGTGCAACTTTACCGTATTAACTGTAAATACTTGGAGGACAAGAATATGGAGTCGTTTCGGGGACTGGGTGTTTTGATGTTCCGAAGTTCGTATTGTCGTAACCACTATTGAGATGCTGAATGGGCATATCCCGGAAGCCAATAAAATGAAAAAAAAAGAGAAACATGATGTCCGGTGAAAGTTATGTGTTTGTCGTAGAATTTACCATAGTTATTGTGCTAAAGCCTGTCGGTAACCATGAGTATGGGCCCCAACTTCTCCAATTTTACTATCGCCACCATTACTCGAGGTACCTGAGACATCCTTTACGTGTGGTACTCTCTTACTGAGTATGGTTAATGCTGGGCACAATTTGTCCTTCATATGAATGCACCTGACAGACCCATTTTAGTGGTTGGTTGTTTTTGGGGAAGGAGACCAGACAGCGTGGTCATCGGTCTCATCGGATTAGGGAAGGAAGTCGGCCGTGCCCTTTCAGAGGAACCATCCCGGCATTTGCCTGGAATGATTTAGGGAAATCACGGAAAACCTAAATCAGGATGACCGGACGCGGGATTGAACCGTCGTCCTCCCGAATGCGAGTCCAGTGTCTAACCACTGCGCCACCTCGCTCGGTCCCATTTTAGTGCACAATCAGATATACACCTACAAGTTGCCTATCAGTGTTATCGACCAGCTCTCCAGCTCGAGTTTCCTCGAATTGCAGCTCTCTACAACCTTCGTTAGCAAATTTCTACAAATGAGCCAATCATTCTTCACCAAAATTTATTATCACTGTCCAGGAGTTTTTTCTTCTGTTTACACGAATTCCATTACGTTTATTTATGTGCAGAGTTAGCTACCAATATTTGCACGAGGCGTTAACCATCAGCTGCGTAGTTGCATGAGAAGGACTAAAAAACTAATGTGTTCATTAATGTTAATACTAATCATGTACACCTATCCTACAAAATGTATCGTTTCACATCATTTCGATAAAAGAATAGTTCAAATGATCTATGGAACATGTAAGTATCTAGCCAAATAACTAACTAAGTCTCCAACTCAGCAATACATTCTGCATTTCCCAACAAGTTTTAACGATATCGCCTCCATGTAAACAATTGGGTCGACTGAGAACACCAAATCACGACCCTTCCATCACGAAACTTTCTGCTCATTCTTTCCTGTTGCTCTATTCTCAGATCATGCCGATACTACTGAAATGCAATCGTCCCATCTAAATTAAACTTCTTAATCTCACTAAAGATCATTTTATCCCATGTTGAAGTCCATGACACGTGTTTTTCAGCAAACTCCAATTTGGCCTGTTTATGTTTGGGTGTCAGAACAGGTTCCTGCAGTCGTTTCTTGAATGCTAGATGTTTGTCACTTGACAGACTTCATCTACATCTACATCTACATACATACTCCGCAATCCACCATACGGTGCGTGGCGGAGGGTACGTCGAATACCTCTGACAGTTAAAGGCAATTGCAAATCAGCAACAAGCTGAGAAGACTAACGGTTTGTGTGCCTTGCTTTGCGCAAAAGAAACTGTTTCTACACGTCCGATAATTTTCTGCTTTGTGAATATTTTCCATTCTGTCCATATCGTGCGCCCAGTCAAATGAAATTGTCAACCACTGTACTTGAATGGTTCAACTTCATGGCGATTTGAGGATTAGAGAGTCGCATTTCCTTGTACGCATCAATTTTTGCTTTTTCATCACATGATAACTGGTTTCCTCGTGGCGTTGTCACAATCTTAGTTTCCGTACTCAACGCCCAGTCACTGATGGTGCCTGTTTCCTATCTGCAGAAAAGGCGCGTAGGCACACAATACCACCACACAGAGGCGACTCCCTCTGTACCGAGTTCCACCTTCTACCAACTAAATCGTTGATGTCTTGTATTGTACTACTGATGTCTTGTATTGTACTACTGACATCAAATCCGATACGATTTGACTGCAATTGTCGGTGTACTCGACCTCATACTATTGCGTATACACTGTGCACAACTATTCCAACCAACAATGGTAATTTTCCTACAGATTTCCACCACAGTATATGAACAAAAGTATTCAGAGCTGACTATGTAATGCGAAATTGACCACTAGCGGTCACGAGAGGTAGATTTGTTCCTATAAAAGGAGGCGGGCAGTATTGTGTTATCAGCAGAAAAGCAGTCTGAGCAGAATTCGGCAGTCAGCAGAGCTCAGTGACTTTGAAAATGGACTAGTGATTGGATATCACCTGTGTAACAGCTCCATCAGGAACTTACATCTTCATTATCCATTATAGAGAATGGTGGGAACGCAGCCACACATAGTAATAACAATAAAAAAGATGAGCCTCAGGCTATAGTTATGATGTTACAAGTTTTACTGAATGATCTATTTTGAGACTACACGCTTCATCCTCAGATGCACCTGTGCACGTAGTAAAACCTTTTTTTAAAGTTCCATACCAAATTCATATTTTTGAAGAAAAAAATCTTGTTTCACAAGCGCCTAGCATCCAGCGCACGTTGGTCTATCGATTATTCATATGATTTTGAAATGCATCGCTGTTGGTTCTTGAATATTTTTGAACACATTTTAAGTTGATTTCTGAACGAATCATAAGTTGATTTTTGAATTCGTGCATAGTGTACGTGATGTCTCTGGCAGGGGAATCCCCGTCGCATGCAGAAATATAAACTTTCCCGCGGACAAAAAGGGACGGAGCTATAATAACTGAGCCGAATAAACCAGAACGGGTGAATCCTAATCGGTTCGTTTATGTGGTTGATTAGATGTGCGAATGATCAGTGTTGTTATATTTATTTGCGAAATCCATAGATTCAGACTACTAGAGTGGAAATAAACGACCAACACGAATAACAGGTAAGAAAGATAGTATCTTACCTTCTCGGTGTATTTAAGAAAATGCAATTTGGACAGAAAATGTTTGCCAGATCACTACACTGCTATTGGCCAGTTGTACAGTCCCCGGTTAGCAGCCGCTTAAGTTGTGTTCTCGGAGTAGCGCACAAAACCCGTTGTACGAACACATAATAATGCCTAACCGGAGATAAACGCGGGGTAACTAAGCTGGTGATTCTGTCGCGGTTAACCGGAGAATAAGGTTTGATAATGGCAGAAATAGTTACAGAATTAGTGATGACAAGATCGTTTTTTAGAACGAGGAAGGATAAGAAACGGGAACGTCACACAAATTATATGAAAGAACAAATGACGATTCCAAATTTATAAAAAAAAGTTTCGTACTACTATTTTTCGGTCTCATGCTTGTGAAATTGGAGAGTATAAATGAAATGTGAAACTATTTCCTAATATCAAACTTTTTACTTACTAATAGACATTTGATATTGGTACATCATGAATTATTTTCTGTCGTGTTATTTATGTAAATGAGGTAGGTGAAAATGACTATTTGTGCCAAAACAATCTTGCTTATATGGCATGTAGTACAATTGGAGCAAATTTTAATTTGATGGCTTCCTTTACAAAATATACGCGTTTGAATATGACAAACCGAAATCCAGTGACGTGCCATAGAAGACTGCTGTGTGAAAAGATGTAGCACTGCGCTCTGGCACACTTAAGATCATATAACATGTCTTACATTTCCTCGAAAATAAATGTTTTATGCATCAAACTCTTCAGAAAGATGTGCGCTACACAATGAATATATTTATGGAAAAATCGATTTTTTAAAAATTTTTGACGTTCTATCTCAAACGCTCGAGGGGTGGGAGGGGGGCGGGGGTTTGGGGAGTCACCATCAAGCTTTTGCCCCGATTCGAAAATATCGTGGATCCGGGACTGGAAGTGAATCTAGTTGTACTGTAAGTGCATAATCACTCTGTAATATAAAAAACTTTATAGCGCTGACAAGAACTTTTATACTGACCGTTAGAAAATAGTAATTGAACAAGAACACTGAGGTATAACGATAACTACGGGTGCGTACTGAAGACTAATACCTCCAAATTTTTTGTGTTTTCAATATCGGTTGAGTTATTACATGTATTGCAGACTGTTTATCGTCCATATTTCACTTCCATACACGGCTTCACTCCAGACAAATACTTTCAGAAAAGATTTCCTAACATTTAAGTCTATATTCGATGTTAGCACATTTCTCTTCTTCAGCAGCGCTCTTCTTGCCATCGCCAGTCTACATTTTATATCCTCTCTACTTCACCCATCATCATTTAGTTTGCTGCCCAAATAACAAAACTCATTACTTCTTTAAATGTCTCGTCTCCTAATCTAATTCCCTCAGCATCATTTGATTTAAGTCGACTACATTCCATTGTCCTTTTTTTGCTTTTGTTGCTTCCTCCTTTTAAGACGCTGTCCATTCCGTTCAACTTCTCGTCCAAGTCCTTTGCTGTCCATCGCAGAATTGCAGTGTCGTCGGCAAACGTCAAAGTTTTTATTTCTTCTCCCTGGACTTGAATTCCTACTCCAAATTTTCCTTTGGCTTCCTGTATTGCTTGCTCAAAGTACTAACCGAATAACAACGGTGATAGGCTACAACCCAGTCTCACTCCCTTTTCAACTACTCGTTCCCTTTGATCTTCTCGACTCTTTTAACTGCCATCTGATTTCTGTACAAGTTGTAAGTAGTCTTCTGCTCTCTAGTTATAGCTCTGGTACGTTCAGAATTGGACCTGATCATCATTTTGCAGGACAATGCTCAAACACGTATAGTGCAAGCTGTTACTGATTTGTTTGACTGATGGGGCGGCACAAATGACCAAATACAGTTATTATTATGCGCTATTTCCTCTCAGTATGCATACATGATTACAGATTACAATCAAACTTACAGTTTTATACGGGAATATTATGTTGATTCTCTCAATTATACGTACACTTATATGGAGAAAGGTGGGTACACGTAATGCACTCAGGAACGTTGTCGAACGTGATCGTTTTCGTGGTCTAGGTGTTATCGTGTGGGAAGACATAACACAGCAGATCTTTGAACACGGTACACTTATCGGTCAACGTTATTGGGACACTGTACCCCTTCCCCATGTGTGTCTTTTCAGGGTTGCATTCGGCCTTGACTTCATTTTTATGGATGACTATTCGCGACTTCATCGAACAGTGCATTGCAGGACTTCTTGGGACCAGAGGATATTCGGCGAATGGAGTGGTCTGCCGTTTCCTCCGATTTTAATTCTATCGAGCACGTACGAGCTGCGTTGGATAGACTTCAGCCGTGCTGGTGGATCATGGAACGCGCTACCACAAGAACTCCTGACCAACCTTGTGGCCACCGTGGGAGCACATTGCAGAGCATCCATTGCCATCCGTGATGATCACACACCCTATTTAGAACCACGTCCCGCCTTTTGTAATGAATCACGGTGACATGAGTGTCATTACTTTCTTCGAATAAAAGCGACATTTCTGTTCGTCTCATTTCTTTCAGTTACCTTCTGTACTACACCATCTTTATTTATTTTCTCTTCTTGTTTATTTCCGTAATATAGACTCTCTATGTATTCCTTCCACTTTTCAGCCTTCCCTTCTTTGTTTAGTACAGGCTTACGATCTGAGCTCTTGATATACTGCTTCTCTTTTCTCAGATGGCTTTTTATTATCCTATATTGGGCATCTACGAGGGTTGGAACTTTAATAGTGGCAACTATGTATTTACAGCTCGTACAAAATAGATACGTGTTTCAAAGTTTTACTGACCTTCAAAGTAGTCACCAGCATTGTGTCTAACCCGTTGCCAGCGATGTGGAAGTCGTAGGATACACTTAGCAGTGCCAGTTGTGTTGACAGTTCGAGCAGCGCGGTCTATTGCCCGACGAATTTGTAGCAGTTCTGAAGCGAATGTCGTGAATTGTTTCCTTCAGTTTAGAAATCGAGCTGAGCTCACGAAGCCTTAAGTCAGGGGAGTGCAGTAGGTGGTATAGCACTTAGCAGCCCCATCAGTCAAACAAATCAGTAACAGCTTGCACTGTACGTGCTTGAGCATTGCCCTGCAAAATGATGATCAGGTCCTGCAGAAAGTGTCATCACTCCTGTCTCTATGCTGTTCATTTTTGGAACACAACCTACGACGACGTTGTTTACTGCTGCGCTGCACTTCCGTGTTTACATCGAAGTACTTGTGCTTCGCCGAGTGCTGTCCGTCCGATAACCTCCGTGTTCGTTCATATTCCTTGTGATCTGATCGCTCCTTCTGGTCGTGCTGCTGCTAATTGGAATTTCGGTTGTTTCCTTTTGACAAGGAAACCCGACCTGTTCAGCCGACATCTCTGAAAATAGATGACTAGATTACACAGGTAATTGGTCTCAATTCTGAAACCGTCCATACCTGGCAACCTGATCAAGAAAAATACTGTGTTTTTGTCAAGTTATTCAGTGCTGCGACTGTTGAGAAAGTGTTACGAAAGTGGGGCTATGAAGTTGATTTTGTGCATAGAAATGGTTATAAAAGTAAGGTTTCCATCTATAGAGCTGACATTGATTACAAAACCGTTGGTGTCTTGAATCTTCGCATTGAAATTGAAAATGAAAAGATTGAGGAAGCCCTTTCAAACTACTGGGACGTTAAATCAATTGTAAATGAAATATGGTCGCCTCGCTTTAAACTACAATGTTTCAATGGTGTTCGCTGTGTAGAGATGGATGTTAAGACAAATATTCCGTCTCACATAACTGTTGGTAGGTATAAGGCACAAATTGCTGATACAGATCAGGAAGCTAAATGCCATATATGTAACAAAACCGGCCACTTCAAACAGGAATGTCCGTGGCGAACTGTTGTTCTTAAAAGTAATTTGATACAGCGTCAGAAACTTACCCTAAATGATCTGTTACCAAAGAATAGCCCGGATCAACTGGATAAGGATGTTAACGCAGCACACCAAGCTGATGCCCTCCTTCACGATAACAGTCAATTTCCCCCGTTAACAACAAAGGGACACCCTATTACCACTACTCGTGAAACTGAAATGCAACCGATAAAATGACCTCTGGAGACAACTGATAGTTGTCCAGAGGACGAGCTGTCCTGTACAACGCCCTCAGTTCGCATGCAAAAACAGTGCGATGAGAAGGCAGAGGAATCGGAAGGTAGAATGCGAATGGAAACTGATGAACAGAAAGGTAATAAACCTACGGTACCAGAAAATGAAGGGGGTATAGTCAGTATTAATTTGCAAAAAACAAAATTTGAAGTAGCTGACTGCACAGATCAGCAGCTATCTGTTAGTAAACAAATTCAGGGAGAGGTTGCAAAACTGCCGTCTCCATTTGTTTCCCTCGATCAGGACGTAAGTGATATTAATAAAGAGCAAGGAAGTGGTGGCCAAAATGAAATCACGGTCAACATCGCAGGGCAGGCGCCAGCAATAGAAATTGCAAAAGTGTCTGCTGCTGCTCCAGATGAGCCGCGAAGTAAAATACCGACGCAACCAAATGAGAATGTAGCTCGTAACCAAGGGAAGGGAAAATCCGGAAATGGGCGACCCAAGCCCTAAGAGTGTTCGAAACGAAACAATCCTACACGAATTAGTGGAGGAAAAATCAGAAAGTTTACAAGGAAATCAGTCTGCTAGTGGTACAAGAGAAAACCTCAGAAGTAGAAAAAAAAAAAAAACTAAGAAAACGGGATAGTAACTAATAAACAGATTGCAGTGTTATTCCATGTTCAGCCTTCCCAGAAAACTGTTAATAGTTTTATTGAACCCTGAAGCGCAGGAAACTAAATTAGTTCATCAAAACAACTACATAGTGACAGCGCAGTGACGCAATTTTATTCTGTCACCACTATAAACATAAATAAAATTACGTCCGGTTTGAAATTGTCGACACTTAAGGAATTTTTGTACGAATTCGCGACTGATATTGTCCTGTTACAAGAAGTTCTAATGTAGGATTTAGTAATTCCCGGTTATGTCAGTTACAAAATGCCGGCCGGTGTGGCCGAGCGGTTCTAGGCGCTTCAGTCTGGAACCGCACGACCGCTACTGTCGCAGGTTTGAATCCTGCCTCGGGCATGGAAGTGTGTGATGTCCTTAGGTTAGTTAGGTTTAAGTAGTTCTAAGTTCTAGGGGACTGATGACCTCAGCTGTTAAGTCCCATAGTGTTCAGAGCCATTTGAACTATTTGAAGTTACATAAATAATTCTCAAGAAACAAGCGTTGGAACAGCTGTTTTGGTGAAGGAAGGTATTCCAGTAAGTGAGGTGGAACGACTGGAATCCTGAAGGGGAATAGGACTAAATATCTATGATGTGACTATCATAAACTTGTATGCCCCTTTAGGAAGTTCTCACCGAGCAGACAGGGTACGTTTCCTCAAAGATGAACTGATATACTTGTAAGGAAAAATCTTAGACAGTTATTACTTGGAGGTGATTTTAATTGTGTTTTAAATCGAAAAGATCAGTTGCCTAATTTTAATTTCTGAAGTGAACTAAAAAAACTAGTTACTGGTTTAGAATAAAAGGATATATGGGAAATCAAATACCCCTCCATTATTGAGATCACTTATGTCACGGCAACATCTCGGAGCAGGATTGATAGATTATATATTTCTAAAAATCTTGAAACTTCCGTGACAAAAGTAGAAACCATTCCTACGTACTTTTAATACCATTCAAGTGACTTAGCTTGCATAAATCTAACAAAACAGCCAGTTCGCCGATTCAAGAATTAGTGGAATTTGAAGATTTCCTTGTTAGTAAATCATGATTTAGAAGACCTGATTAAAGAAGCATGGCCTCGTAGTAGATATGCCACTGCTATCGACTGGAGGGTTAAAATGGCGAAGCCAAAGTTGAGGAAGATTCTTATTCAATACAGTGCCCAGAGCGCAAGACAAATGAAATGCTCTATAAAATATTACTATTCCGTTTTAAGAGATCTGTATAATCAGGTCTCAGTAGGTTCCTCACTTCGGATAGCAGACATGAAAAAAGTCAAAGCCAAGTTCCTTAATATCAAGAGAAATCAAATGGAAGGGTTGAAAATAAAATCGAAGACAAATTCGGTGTCAGAAGACGAAACTAATTCCCTGTTTCATTTAGTGAAGCATACGAAAAACGGAAGAAGGACTTTTATTGATGAAATTCGAACAAAAACCGGTACGATCCTCAGAACCCAGAAGGATATGGTGGACAAGATTTATCGCTATTATTGCGAGCTGTATTCCGTAAATCAAAGTAGTGATGCATCGTTGGAAGAATTCCTTAACATCCTAGCCCCACAGCCGACAGAAGATGACAACGAAACTTTTCTCGAGGTAGTCAGTGAAGAGGACGTGTGTGACCGTAGCGGTCGCGCGGTTCCAAACTGTAGCGCTTAGAAGTGCTCGGCCACCCCGCCCGGCCACGCCTTACAGATAAAATAATTACTAAATATCAGAACTGGGCGCAAGGCAGAACCAGTCTTCGAAATCTAGAAAAATTCAGGGATATCACTGCAATAACTTCTGTAACAAACTTAAAGTGTGCTTTATTTTTTATTTTTTTTATTTTTTAGCAACTGGAATCAATGCAAAAATAGCGCTGAATTGTCAACAACCCAGGCCGATACAAATGTTAGGTATTCAAGAAAGGTATTCAAGGAAGGTATTCAAGGAAGGTATTCAAGGAAGGTATTCAAGGAAGGTATTCAAGGAAGTCCTCTGTTCTTGTCGCTCTTTGCCATTTCACTGGAACCTTTCCTCCGATATGTCCATGCTAGATTAAAAGGCTTAACATTATCAGGATATAAAACAGTTCTAAAAGCCTATGCTGACGGTACAGGGGTCATTAAAAGAAGTAATGAAGAGGTAACCAAGCTAGCAACAGTGACTGAAACGTACTGTCGAGCATCTGGAGCCAATGCAAACGGAAAAAGTAAGATGTTAAATCTCAGAGGATTTGATAATATCAACGTCGAGTAGGAAAAATTATTCCGACAACATAAAAGACTTGGGATCACCCTGACAGCATGCCCCATGAAAATGACGGCTTTAAATTAGAAAGTTGCAGCAGATAAAGTGCAAGGAGCGATTATAGAGAACTTAACTCGGTATATGAACGAAATTCAAAAGACAAAGTATATCAACTCATGGATCCTTGCTAAAGCTTATTATACTGCCTAGCTGTTCCCAATACCGAGAATGATAGCGAGGAAAATACTGTCCAAAATCACAAAGTTTTTGTGGAAAGGTGAAGTGTTCACAGTACCTACTAGAGTAGCCACCTAAGATCCTAAAAATGGTGGACTAGGATTAACTGATATAACGGATAAAGCCTCTGCACTTTTTATCAAAAGGCATGTTAATTTAATAAGAGACTCGCGAGAAAGCGTCACAAGCCAACCTTCCGAGATCATTAAACCTCGAAGCCTGCTTCCCCCGATTGACGTGCAGAATATCAGCAGTTGTTTACAGCATGCGAGGGTTTTCTGTGTTGAGTTCAGTTCAAAATGGTTCAAATGGCTCTGAGCACTATGGGACTCAACATCTTAGGTCATAAGTCCCCTAGAACTTAGAACTACTTAAACCTAACTAACCTAAGGACATCACACACACCCATGCCCGAGGCAGGATTCGAACCTGCGACCGTAGCAGTCCCGCGGTTCCGGACTGCAGCGCCAGAACCGCACGGCCACCGCGGCCGGCTGAGTTCAGTTATGTGAGTGCCGAAATCAGACAGGCACGACACTTAACATCAAGATCCACACTGCGGGAACGAAAGAACAGCGAAGGAAGGAGCAAAATAGAACGACAGTCTAATATAAAAACGTCAAGGTACAACACAGTTAACAACATAGTTAGCACCAATGAAAGACTGTACGCAATCGGACTCTGTGAAACAAATTTATGTCAACAATGTCATCTAGTTGACACAGTAATTCATAGATACACTTGCAGCGGTCACATGAATAGTTGGAAGTGGATCCGAAGGCAAATAGCGCTGATTACAAGGACATCTCATGAGAACATGTCGCTGTCATTGATCCACGGGCCTGAAGCACGCTATCTCCCAGAGGCAAAAAATAACACTGTGTACTGGTTTCTGGGAAATTTTGTTAATTATGTCATTAAAAAACTAGGATCCGACAGCACCATAGAGTTCAAGGTGAACATGCTGTGTGAATACCACAAAATTAGTACTTAAATTGCTGAATGACTGACCCCCACAATATCCTAACGCAACCCAATCTGAATGCTAAAAAAAATCCTGACTTCAAATAATTAATTCAGAATAATGGCCCTGACTAAAAAGAAATCTTAACGTATACATTTCATTAAGCACTTACCTCACAAAAATCTTCGTTACGCGAACTAGTCCAGTACAGCGAGCGTCAATACTGCCAGCTAAATAAAAGATTCTAACTACTAAAGCCACTAACTACTAATAGGCATGTCGTTAGCAAAGGTAAGATTTTGTTGCAAACCAAATAATGTATTTTTTACATTAATAACGTGACATCCAGTTCAAACAGGAATATAAATCGTCATTGACATCTACTATAAAGGTATATAATCATGAATAATATTCAATCTCCAAGTTGAACATGCACAGATCGTTAGCATACGCTAACACTTCAGACCTCTACCCTCCATCAATGCTAACTTCTCACATCTAACATCCATCACTGCTGGCTGTTCACCTTCAACTGCCCAACAGTACTTCCATCACTGCTGGCGACTAGCTTCCAACTGCCCAACAGTACTTCCATCTCTGCTGACGACTGACTTCCAACTGCCAGAGAGTACTGGCGATTAACTTCCAACAACGAGTCCGACCAGCCACAGAGTCTATTACAAAGAAAGCGCAGTCAGAGATCCAATGCAAAGCGCTACACAGCGCTGCCAACACAGAAGCATCCCACTTACAACACTGACTGTAAAATTAGTCAGAAAATTTGAAATAACGAATACCTATGGCTCTTCTTCTGTCACAGTAGAGGAAGAACCGACTGTAGGTGCAAGGAGACGCCATAGGTGAACTACGTCTCGAGTAGCGTATAGCCATCTAAATGTTAGAGCGATAGTAGTATTATAGACACTCTAAACTTATTTCAATGTTCAGAACAGAGTAAAGTTGGGGGGGGGGGGGGAATAAATAGATTTTGATGAAAATTCACATACATCTAATGCTTTATGTAATCGCTCATTGCTGTAATCAAGAAAGTGGACAATAATAAAGAAATACCACTAACAAGCTACTACTAGTTTCGAACATTTCTGCTTAATCTGGTAAAGTTTAAAGTTTAAAACGGCCTATATCGCTTACCCATTATTGTATAATATATTCCGTATTTAGTTAGAGCTGTCGCAGCAAAGGACTGAATGATGATGTTCCCACCAGGCGCTCTTACTTTCATAGCATTAACTAGATATTATATATATTTTACAATAATGGAAAAGTGATATGCAGTTCTTTACACTTAAAATTTTGCCGCATTAAGCTCTTAAGTGTCAAATCTAGTTGCAGCACAACAAAAATTTTAGCAACTTTCTGGTGGTTTACATGAAAACGACATTACAGTACTACGGAAGTAGCAGAAGAGATTTAGTATATAAGAGTAGAGATTAGCATGTGCTATTTGATACAGAAATTTATATCACAGTCGTTGATTTTATGATCCACAGACACTGATGTGAGGTTCCATGCTGTTTCGGAGTTTATTACTGCTGGTGTTGCTAGTGGCGATCGCTTATGCTGCAGGTGATGTTTTTCTGTTGCTACTGGTGCTGTTAGTCGGTTGATGCCGATGCACGCTGGAGACAATGATGAGATCGCGGGAGGGATACTGGGAGCTCCCAGTAGCGCACGATTGTAACACATACAGTACAATGTCACACGTTCTCACAAAACGTTTGATTTTTTCTTTTTATTTAATACTAGAAATGATTTCCATTATAATTAGAACTTTACATTCTTATATCTATTTATGATTGTAAACATTTTTATTTTAAGAATAACGAATACAAGCAAAGTATAATTACTGGTCCCTGTTCATGGGTTAGGTAAAATAACACTGTAGCACAAAGATAAAATATTACCTCAGATTGAAAACCAGCATCTTAGATAGTGGAGATAGCAGGATGCAAAGAGTGAGGTAACTGCGCCAAGCTGTCAAGATTCTGTTACGGACCGTCGGACCGAACCGAAATGGAAAGCATGCCTCAGAGTTCAGCAAATTTGCAGTTAAGCCCACTGAAGACTGCTCGGCTCTCATAAGTGGAAATACACTACTGGCCATTAAAATTGCTACACCACGAAGATGAAATTTAACCGACAGGAAGAAGATGCTGTGATATTCAGATGATTAACTTTTCAGAGCATTCACACCAGGTTGGCACCGGTGGCGACACCTACAACGTGCTGACATGAGGAATGTTACCAACCGATTTCTCATACACAAACAGCAGTTGACCGGCGTTGCCAGCTGAAACGTAGTTCAAATGGTTCAAATGGCTGTGAGCACTATGGGACTTAACATCTATGGTCATCAGTCCCCTAGAACTTAGAACTACTTAAACCTAACTAACCTAAGGACATCACACAACACCCAGTCATCACGAGGCAGAGAAAATCCCTGACCTCGCCGGGAATCGAACCCGGGAACCCGGACGCGGGAAGCGAGAACGCTACCGCACGACCACGAGCTACGGACCTGAAACGTTGTTGTGATGCCTTGTGTAAGGAGGAGAAATGCGTACCATCACGTTTCCGACTTTGATAAAGATCGGATTGTAGCCTATCGCGATTGTGGTTTATCGTAACGCGACATTGCTGCTCGCGTTGGTCGAGATCCAACGACTGTTAGCAAAATATGGAATCGGTGGGTTCAGGAGGGTAATACGGAACGCCGTGCTGGACCCCAACGGCCTCGTATCACTAGCAGTCAAGATGACAGGCATCCTATCCGCATGGCTGTAACGGATCGTGCAGCCACGTCTCGATCAAATGGTTCAAATGGCTCTGAGCACTATGGGACTTAACATCTGTGTTCATTAGTCTCCTAGAACTTAGAACTACTTAAACCTAACTAACCTAAGGACATCACACACACCCATGCCCGAGGCAGGATTCGAACCTGCGACCGTAGCGTTCACGCGGTTCCAGACTGAAGCACCTAGAACCGCACGGTCATACCGGCCGACCACGTCTCGATCCCTGAGTCAGCAGATGGGGACGTTTGCAAGACAACAACCATCTGCACGAACAGTTCGACGACGTTTGCAGCAGCATGGACTATCATTATGCAGCAGCATGGACTATCAGCTCGGAGACCATGGCTGCCGTTACCCTTGACGCTGCATCACAGACAGGACCGCCTGCGATGGTGTACTCAACGACGAACCTGGCTGCACGAATGGCAAAGCGTCATTTTTTCGGATGAGTCCAAGTTCTCTTTACAGCATCATGATGGTCGCATCCGTGTTTGGCGACATCGCGGTGAACGCACATTGGAAGCGTGTATTCGTCATCGCCATACTGGCGTATCACACGGCGTGATAGTATGGGGTGTCATTGGCTACACGTCTCGGTCATCTCTCGTTCGCATTGACGGCACTTTGAACCGTGGACGTTACGTTTCAGATGTGTTACGACCCGTGCCTCTACCCTTCATTCGATCCCTGCGAAACCCTACATTTAAGCAGGATAATGCACGACTGCATATTGCAGGTCCTGTACGGGCCTTTCTGGATACAGAAAATGTTCGATTGCTGCCCTGGCCAGCACATTCTCCAGATCTCTCACCAACTGAAAACGTCTGGTCAATGGTGGCCAAGCAACTGGCTCGTCACAATACACCCGTCACTACTCTTGATGAACTGTGGTATCGTGTTGAAGCTGCATGGGCAGCTGTACCTGTACACGCCATCCAAGCTCTGTTTGATTCAATGCCCAGGCGACCAAGGCAGTTATTACGGCCAGAGGTGGTTATTCTGGGTACTGGTTTCTCAGGATCTATGCACCCAAATTGCGTGAAAATGTAATCACATGTCAGTTATAGTATTATATATTTGTCCAATGAATACCCGTTTATCATCTGCATTTCTTCTTGGTGTAGCAATTTTATTGGCCAGTAGTGTAGGTGAATAGCTGGGGTGAAACTGACTCGAGGTATCCAGTAGCAATGCTCTGCCACTGGAAATCTGATACTAATCAGGTGTGAGCGTTGTATGGAATAACATTATTGTCAACTACGCTATCAGTGACAGTTCATCACTGTCTGCAAGTCGCATTCATTTTAAAAAAGCATCGTGCATAGAAAGGCAATGTACATACAGATCTGTATTAGGACATGGGCCAGTGATAACACTGATTCTATTAATACATTTTCCAAGTTAAAGCAGATACTTATCCATTTCGTAAAATACTATTAGGTTCCTGAAGGCGGTCCATAAATTTCCTATGTTGCATCATAAAATTAATTAACATACTAAATATAAATCTGAAGTTTTCAACGACTCTTATTAACACAATTTGCAAAGTACAGTCTTATAACCCTTCAACTACTTTTTAAAATTTCATGTTGCTAAATATTGATTTTCAATTGCTATGTGATAATATGTTTACTAACATGTCTGCTTGGTTTACGTACTTTTCTTTTAAATGTCTCTGTAACAGCATTGTAATTGAGTTATTGCGTTTGTCGTTACATGTGAAACATCAGTACTGCATTCATGAGAAAATTAATGTGAAAGAGTCGTATGCACTGAATAAGCGTAATTCAAGTTAATCATCTGTACATTGAGCAAGTTGTGAACGAAACCAAGGAGAAATTTCAGAAGAGAATTAAAATTTAGAGGTCAAAAATAAAAACGTTGATGTTCGCCGAAGACAATGAAATTCTGTCAGGGACGGTTAAGGAACTGGAAGATCATTTGAAGGGAATGGAAAGTATCCTGAAAAATGGTTGTAAGATTAACACCAAAAAATGTAAAGAAGAGCAATGGAATGTTGTTGAACGAAATCGAGCGATGCTGATAGAATTACATTAGGAAATGAGACACTAAAAGCTGTCAGTGAGTTTCGTCATTTGGGCACCAAACCAACAGTGGCCGAAGTAGGAAGGATATAAATGCAGACAAGCGATAGTAAGAAAATCAGCAAAATTTCTGAGAAATAGAAATTTGATTATGTTGAATGTAAGTTAAAGTGCTCTGAACTCTTTTCTGAAGGTATTTGTATGCAATGTGGTCTTGTGCGGAAGTGAAACGTGGACAATAAGAAGTTCAGACAAGACGAGTCGTGGATTTTGAAATGTGGTACTGCAGAAGAATGCTGAAGATCATATGGGTAGATACAGTAACTTATGAGGAGGTGCGGAATCAGACTGAGGAGAAAAGAAATTTGCGGTTCAACTTGTCAAAATGTACACATTCTAAGGAATGAAGGAATCGTCAGTTTTGTAATGAAAATACCGATGTGGCGTAAGAGATACAGAGGGAGACCAACGAATGAATACAACATTAGTCCAAAACGTTCCGTGTCTGATTTTATTCCTGGCGTATAAGCGACGTCTATGCAGTAAGTATGGTGACAACTTGAGCTAACAACTGTAAACAACAGATGTGCAATCGATCAGTCGGTTGTGAGCAGCCCTTTCCGGCCCTAGCGTTTGAACGTCGGTCCCGTCGTTGTGTCATAAACCACAATAGAGTAGTATCTCTAAATCAAGTGTTCACGACATTCTCTAGATTGTTTTGAAAAAGAGAAAAGTGTGTACAAAGTCCCTTTACGCCAGAACAAAGCCAACGACGACTTGGCTGTAATGGAAAACGACTGACGAGACCTGATGTTATCATTTAGAACCTACCGGAAAATGACAAAATGCAGAAATGCACAAGAAGAGGAAATGCTCTGATGACATAGGCGACATGCAAGTCAGCGTGAAACGCGAGTTGAACAACATAAAAAATATCTTTTCTGGCAGTTTCCCCTGGTTGTACAACCCTCTGTGCGTTCTAAGAGTACTCAAGTTGGGGAAAGACTATGTAGAACTCCTGAAGCATTTAAACCACCACCTTCACTTTGTTTTTTATTAATCCAGTCTCGAAGCAGCGCGGGATATCCGCGCGGTCTCAGGCGCCTTGCAACGGTTTGCGCGGCTCGCCCCGTCGCAGGTTCGAGTCCTCCCTCGGGCATGGGTGTATGTGTTTTCCTTTACCGTAAGTTAGTTTAAGTTAGATTCAGTAGTGTAGGGACCGACGACCTCAGCAGTTTGGTCCCGTAGGAACTTACCACAAATTTCAAAAAATTTCCAGCCTCGAAACCTTTTGGATTGAAGGGGCACAGAAGGCAGTCTCAGATGGATGTAGATTGCAGTAATTATTCATAATTGTGGAGACTTGCATATGATAGAGTAACGTGGAGAGCTGCACTAAAACAGTCTTCGGACTGAAGGCCACTACAACAGTTCAAATTTGGAATCAATTGTATGTTAATATGAAGCAACCTCATCCAAAACATTCAATATAAATTTCATGTAATTAACTTATATTCACTAACTAGTTAACTGATTTGAAATTAATACTACTGCAGTGAACGAATAGTGAAATTTTAAAGTGGTTTGCGCATTCTTAACCGTATTTCAGGCTATTATCTTTTCTTTATAAATGAACAAAATTTACGCCGATAAAGTGTTCAACGGCTTTTATTTTAATGAACTACTCAGTAATGTTGCAGATGCAATGGCACTAAAGGAGCCTTATCCGTTTCATTAAGTAAAACAAAATCGCAGCCTTGTCCAACTAAAATAGGTACTCTGACGACGTGTAGATGCGTTAGTTATTGCAAGTCAGAAGTAGGTAGGGATTTTGAAAAATTTCTGAGATTATGAGTGGTAGGATTTTAAATGGTATACTAATAGCAGAGAGAGAAGCAAAAAGGAAGGAGCTCAGAGAAAACATGAGTTTTATACTAAATGAGTCTAAAGATATAATCAGAACGGCGAGGTGTTTAAACGGGAAATGAACCTTGTTTGATGCATCTGTAGCGAAGAAGTTAACCAAAAAACGGAGATGGCTACGAGAGAAATCAGGCTTACGATGTGGGAACGCTGGAGAGAATGGATCTATGGGAGGATAATGCCCGTCCGGTTGGCCGTGCGGTCTAACACACGGCTTTCCGGGCGGGAAGGAGCGCCTGATCCACGGCACGAATCCACCCGGTGGATTTGTGTCGACGTCCAGTGAACCGGCCAGTCTGTGGATGGTTTTTAGGCGGTTTTCCATCTGCCTCGGCGAATGCGGGCTGGTTCCCCTTATTCCGCCTCAGTTACACTATGTCGACGATTGCTGCGCAAACAAGTTCTTCACGTACACGTACACCACCATTACTCTACCACGCAAACATAGGGATTACACTCGTCTGGTGCGAGACGTTCCCTTGGGGGGGGGGGGGGGGAAATCCACCGGGGACCGAACCGCACAATAACCCTGGGTTCGGCGTGGGGCGGCGGAGGGGTGAAGTGGACTGGGGTAGTCGTCGTGGGGTTGTGGACCACTGCGGCTGCGGCGGGAACGGAGCCTCTCCGTCGTTTCTAGGTCCCCGTTTAACATGCAATACAATACATACAATGGGAGGATAATTCTGCAGCGACGAATTAAATTTTCTGCTGTGGGTGGTGGACAAGAGGAATTTACTGATTGGGTGAGATTGGAGCGGTACTGCAAATTGTGTTTAAGAGGTGGTGGTTATGATTTGAAATTGCGAGAATACCTGATACAGAATTAATTGCAGGTTTTGCATATATGAGGGAACTGAATATTGTGGCAATGTTTGCGGTAAAGGGTGATTACTGTGCTTGGGACTCTTAGAGCAATGAGAAGCCTCAGAGACAGATTTGGAAAAATCATCTTTACAGTTTTTGAATATAAGAGGATAATCGAATAGGAGATGATCAGCTGGGGAATTAGAGTTCTGAAAGAACGCAAACGATATAGCTTGAGCCGGAATTATTTCTGGTGCAAGGGCCCTCAGGGTTGTGTAGGATGAGACGAGACTTTATTTCTTTTTCTATTTCATAAGTGGTGAAGGCAATTTTAACTCATCCATAGTTTTGAAGGTTGGCGGATGATGAAGATTGGAGGAGCCTTGTGTGTGTGAGAGTTTTTACAGGAGTGATTGAAGTACCATAGATGATGTGGTTGGATGCTTTTCGAAAAGGGTATAGGGAAGCACTCAGCTGTGGATCTGATTCTGACTGAATATTAACGAGTGTCCTTCCGTTTAGTGTTCTTTGGTTGCTGCACTGACACATATCGGGGAAGAAGTCAGGTCGGGTTTCACAGAGCTTGCAACTTCCAACCTCCCCAACGCTTATTATCCCATCACCTGCAAATCAACACGCATCTGTCTTGGGATCTTAACTTATGTTTATTTGTATAATTAATTATTTATGACGATTCAGTGCTTCTTCTGTCTTTTCTTTGAAGATAAATGTCCACTAGTCTTCTGAACACCTATCCGGCCTTTCGGCGGTGTTCTCGCTGTAATTATGCTGTAATTATGAACGTAACTTCAGTGGTGGAGAACGTGCGGCGCTAAAAGTGGCACAAAATGGTAGTTTCAAAACGTATTGCGGATCAGTGGAAACTATTAAAGACCTGTAGAAGCTGTGCCTCCCCCTTCCTAATGGGCCTACTGGACTGCGATATAACTGACCGTGATCGCAGTGATTAATGAAGTTTTACAATGAGTAAGGCTATCGTTACCAAAGGAAAATAACATTGGTTAGCTGGAGGAAAAAGTACAACAGATCCTTCTGAAGGAAGAAGCAAAATTTAAGCTAAATACTGATGATAATTTTGAAATGGATGGAATGTAGCGCAATCGCTGACGAACCACACGGGGAGGGGGGGGGAGGGTACCACGTAATATTTACTACAAAAATTACTGATATTACAAAGAAAACAATGATTAGCTAGAAAGGGGATAATTAAACCGTCGCCAGCCCGCTAGGACAATGGATCTCCAGAATTTTAAGGAAGGTAATGTCAAAGAAATTATAGCAAATAATCACTGGCATGGCAACAGAAGGTTTTCACGCATTTCCACAACACAACACAACAGTTCACGAGAAAGCAAATGAATCCGAAAGCTCTGACTTTGCAGTTAGACTGATGACCTCAGAAGTTAAGTCCCATAGTGCTCAAAGCCATTTGATTTTGATTTGACTTTGCAGTTACTTATTCTGAAATACTAAACTCTGAAGGTAAAGTAAATGAAGTTACTGGTTAAATAAATGACTCGCTTTACTTAAACTTTGTTATGCAAAGAAAATGACTTTCAATATCTCAGTGTAACGAAATGCAAAATTTAGGAAAAGTAAAGCAATTTACTTTTGATTATTGAAAGACTGAATTGAATTTATTTCAAGCAAATGAGCAACTGATTTTGCTTTTAAAATAACAATAATAAAATACATACCAAGCCAGCATAAGTCACTCGCTAAGTTAAATACGGAATAAATGAAATTGCTCACTCTTAATTTGTTCTGTATTCATAGTTATTAGTTTTGCCAGTCGTTTCAACAGCCACGGATAGTTACGGGACAGGCGCTAGTTAGAACTCCAGCTTCCTCCGCCTGTCCACTCATACCGTGCTCTCAATACACGCGGCTTAACGAATCAGGCGCGCCTACACTGGCCCGAGCATAGCTACACACCGCGTCTACGGGAGCGCCCAACAAACACTTCCCCACTCTTCCACCACTCAGGCTGCTCTGCTTCCTCTCTGCTCGCAACACGACAGAGACTCTCCATACGCAAAGTTAAACAACGGCACAGCTACCGCCATTTCGTCGTTGCTATCGGTATATTTAAATAAAGTTCCCTTGGCTAATACCCAGCAATTTACAATATTTTCATTGTAACTACAATTAATTATATGCAATCAGAAATAAATACACTATTACATCGATTACGTATTAATTATAGTTTCTGTAACACAGCTTAGAGACTGAGAATCAGAAGTACAGTACAAGTTATCAACGGACGTTAAACGGCGAAAATGCTGGATGGTCCATTTTCGGTGTTACAAAGTTACGAGCCTCATCGAGATCTTACGCCTTCGAGAAATACTGTGCTAGTACCAGATGCCGTAACACCAGTGTAATTTATTTTTAAGCAAAGTGCAGTTAAGAAAGAACTGAGATCGTAATTATTAACTCGTGAGTGGGTTAATGCGTTGATAAATTTAGATAGTAAGTAGTGTTATCTTGGTAATTACTGAATTAGTTTGAAATTACTTCAGTGCTCGACAAAACTTGATATTAATATTAAATAGAAAATGCTTTCTAAACTTCGGTAAAATTACGTTTATTTCGTTACGAATTGGCTTTCGGCTTCTTAGACAATCTTCAGATTACTACTGAATGTCGCAAACACAGAATAATTACGTTCGACTTACACATATTATTTATACAGGAGGCACAAAAATTACATGTACAGTGTGTACTTAGGAAAGCATTATGTTTTTTGTCACGTATAATTAGTTACATTAACTAAGGAAGAAAATAGTTTTTTATGTGGAGGTACATTTACCAACTGATAGAAAATGAAGTTGAATGGTACATTTACCAACTGATAGAAAATGAAGTTGAATTTACAGTTTTCAACGTAGTTTTCGTAACTATAACTTAATTTAGCAGCGGAGAAAAATGAAATTTAGTTGGCTCATCTAATATTACAGTGGTTGGGCAACACATTAACAAGCCCAACATGGTATAGAAACACCGTTGGCATTAAATACAGCTTCCAGTCGTCTCGGAATGGATAAATACAAGTTCTGTATGGTTTCCAATTGACTCTTATTCCATTCTTCCTGCAAAATAGCGCCAAGCTTAGGTAACGTTGATGGAGGTGGATAGCGATCACTCAACTTTATCTCCCAAGTAGGCGAAAAAGGCTCCGTAATATTGATTTACTTCTGGTAACTGTGGCGTCAAGGGGAGGTGCGACAATTCATCCTAGTACTCACAAAACAAGTCTTGGACGATTCGAGCTGTTTGAACAGGTGCCCTGTCGGCTTGGAACACAGTATTACCGTTGGGGAACAAACATTGTACCATAAGATGGACCTGATAAGCCAAAATAGTCATATAATTTGTGGCTATAATGCGATCTTGCAGGGTAACCATGGAGCCCATGGAATACCGCCATATGGCTACCTAAGTCAGCATCGAAACCCCGCCGTGTTCCATTCTTGGGGCGTCAGCTCGGTCAAAAGTTGGAAACAATGCGAAACAAGACTCATATCGCCAAAGGACATTCATCCATTGCTCTGTTGTCCAGGTATCACGATTTCGACATCATCTTTTCCTGTTACAGGCATTTGCAGCACCGACGAGGGTTTCTGTAGTTCTCACGTTATGTAAATCCCTTCGTTTTTATCTGGTGCTGTAGGGTTCGCGTTGCGACATATTGTTCTGCAGTGACTTTTCCAGCTCTCGTCCTCTTATTTTTCGTCACAGCCCTCATCAGTGGCCGCTTGTCACGATCATTCAACACACACTTTCGTCCGCGTTGTGACTTAGCCAATGATTTTTTTCCGCTTCCCCTGTATGCGGTATACGAGCTTCGATAAGGTGCCTCTTGAAACACCCAACACTGCGGCTCCCTTGGTTACCAAAGCTCCAACCCTACGACCACTAACCATCTGTCCACGTTCGAACTCACTTAGCTCCGCCATAAAGCACTCACAAATGCACAGAACCCTTTTCTGACCACGAATGACTCTTGAAACGTATTGAAAACGTTCCACAGGTGTCGTTCGTGGTGAAATACAAGAGTGCGACCTGCAGGCTTGACTAGCATCTTCATTTATGTTCACAGAATGAATTTATCACGGTGTTTCGATATTTGTGTCCACCTCTGTAACCTGCCATCTCGTCAAATGTTTCTTTATTTGATGGAAATTGTTATTTCTTTAAAAATGGTGACCAAATAAAATTATAAAGTAACAGTTGCCATAAACAATAAAACGTTATGGTCTGCTTTTATTTCTAGAGAGCAGACCTTACGTGTACTAGCAAGAAACAAAATAAATAACAACTGGTCGGTGCATACTCACAGCGGGAGTTACAGAAAAAGTTTCTACCTATTATAACTACACAATTACACTATTATTATTGGCATTCATACACACAGCAATGCGTGTTTAAGCAGCATAGTGAATATCGAAGACTGGTCTTCGAGATTTTGGCTACAGCTACTTGTGAAGGGCGCACATTACAAAAACATCCGTAAGTATTGACGTGATGTTCTCACGAGATGTTCAAAAAACGGTCACACGTCACGCAACCGTTTGCACGCAATTATCTTGAACAACGAAACACGCGAGCAAATAACATCCAATGTCACTGGTCACGTAAGTAAAATGTCCATTCTGTAAACCAGTTTATAGATAGATGTAGGGGCGGGAAATTTCTTGCTTCGTTGCCATATCATGATATCTACATCTAGATCATACTCCGCAAGCCTTCTAACGATGTGTGGCAGAGGGCACTTCTGATAACACAAACTGATTATCGCTTTCCTGTTCCGCTCGTGAAATACGCATGATAAGAATGACTTTCGGGAAGCGTCTGCGTCATCTCTACTTCCTCGAAGTTTCTCATCGAGGTTATTTCACGAATTGTGGGTGGGAGGAAGTAAAAAAAATGCTCTCTATAAATTTCAATAGTAAACCTCTCCGTGAAGCACTACGCCTCTCTTGTAACGTCTCTTACTGGAGTTTGTTGACCATCTCTAAAACGCTCTCGCACCGACTAAACGATCCCGTGACGTAATATGCCGCTTTTCGTTGGCTCTTCTCTATCTCTTCTATCAATCCTGCTTGGTAAGCACCCCAAACCGACGAACAATACACAAAAATCAATTGAAAAAAACGCCTCCGGAGTCACTTCCCTCGTGGATGAGTTCCACTTCCGTATGATTCTTCCTGTGAATCTCCATCTGTCATCTGCTTTTGCAGATGTTATATGGGCATTCCATTTAACGTCGCTCAGGATAGTTACTCCTAGATATTTTATAGTAGATACTGTTTCCAGGAATTTGTCTTCAAAAGCGTGTATTGTGTATTAAACCAGGGACCTAGAAACGATGGAGAGCCTTTTCCCACTGTAGGCCTCAGTGGTTCACAATCCCACAACAGGCCACAGCAGTCCACCCATCCCACCACCGCCCCACTCAGAACCCAGGGTCATAGTGCGGTTCGGCCCCCAGTGCCCCCCTCCCCCCCCCCCCCCCTGGAAGGTCTCATACCAGACGAGTGTAACCCAAAATGCGTGATAGACTAATCATGGTGTACACATACGTGGAGACAGTGTTTGCGGAGCAATCGCCGACATAGTATAACTGAGGCGGAATAAGGGAAACCAGCCCGCATTCACCGAGGCAGATGGAAAACTGCCTTAAAAACCATCCACAGGCTGGCCGGCACACCCGACCTCAACACTAATCCGCCAGGCAGATTCGTGCCGGGGATCGGCACGCCTTCCAGCTCGGAAAGCAGCGCGTTATACCGCTAGCCGGGCTGATATCTTCAAAAGCATGGTTATACATTAGTGGATTTCTTTTCCTATGTGCGTGCGATATATTCCATTTATTTATGTTCAGGGTCAACTGCCAGAGCCTGCACTATTCATCAGTCCTCTGTAGGTCATTCTGCAAATCTATATTTTCTTTGGTATTGGCCGGAGTGGCCGAGCGGTTAAAGGCGCTACAGTCTGGAACCGCACGACCACTACGGTCGCAGGTTCGAATCCTGCCTCGGGCATGGATGTGTGTGATGTCCTTAGGTTAGTTAGGTTTAAGTAGTTCTAAGTTCTAGGGGACTTATGGCCACAGCAGTTGAGTCCCATAGTGCTCAGAGCCATTTGAACCATTTGGTATTGCTACTTTCTTATAAACAACCGCACCATCATGGTATTTCTAGCATTCACGGCATAACTAATGACTGTCGAGGTCGTTCAGTATCCACTGGGAAAACACATTAGCACTTCATGACCAGTGTTTCCATTCGGTTTAAATACCACTTTCTCGACACATTTCAAAGCACTATGAAATTTGCAACAAAATCTGTGTTCTCCTGAAAAATCTCTTCAAACTTCTCGATACGAAAGTATTCGTTGATCAGTTTCCAGCCTAGTTTCTTGAGACTTTACTTTACGTAAATGTATAGCATGGTCTACACAGCAAGTGCTCTTTTAAATCAAAGAAGATATATACTGTCCCCAATATGAGCAACTGCCTAACTCAGTACATTCAGTTATATCATAATAAGATGGAAACACATGGAAAACACTAACAGGACGAAGGGTCGGGATTGCAGAACATGTGGTAAGACATCAGTGAATAACTCAGTACTAATAGAGGGAGCTGTAGAGGGAAAAAAATGTGGAGAAGACAGAGAATGGAATAGATTCTAGAAGGAACTGACGACGTCTGCTGCAAGAGCTACTCTGAGATGAAGAGATTGGCACAGGAGAGGAATTCGTGGTGGGCCACATCAAAGCAGTAAGAAGACTGAAGACCCCCTTCCCCCCCTAAAAAAAATACCACTTTGCCCGATGCTTAACTATGATACTAACAGAAAATTATTTATAACAAGATATGTTACGTCTATTTCATACACAGCCCTCTCAAAATGACGACGAAAATATTATGAGTATACTGGTGGGAAATTGCTTAAGGTCCATTTCAGTTTTCTCGTTGGCAAAACAACTGCCTCAGTACACGAGCTACTGAAGATCGTGGAAACGTAACTCAAAAAGTCAGTATAAATTTGAAAATTTAATAAACCACGGAATAATGTAGATAGAGAGGTAAAAATTGACACACATGCTTGGAATGACATGGGGTTTTACTAGAACCAAAGAAAAACAAAGTTCACAAAATGTACGACAGATGGTGCTGAACAGCAAAACGTCAGTGACTGCACATGACAATCGTGTATAAAACGAGCTGTGGTGAGAGAGAGATTCTTCCTCCAGCATCTCCGCATCCTTTACATTGTCGGCAGGCTTGATGCCCCCCCCCCCCCACCCTCTGACATAATCCTTCCTCACTACCCCCCCCACCCATTGCCGCGCCTCTATCGCTGTATCCCTTCCTCTCTCCACCTCCACACCCTCCATCTCCTTCATCAGGGCAATTTCCAGCGCCTCCCCCTCCCGGATGATGAACTTCGCCGTGACATCTACCCTTCCCTCCAACTATAACCTGGCCTTGTTCCCCCCCCCCCTCCCCAGGACCCCATTTTCCTCTCCCCTCCTTCCCCCAGAGCGGATTTTCCTCCTTTCCCTCCCCCCCTGAGACCCTGCACCCCATCCTTGTCTCTTTTTCTTCCCACGTCCCTCCCTACCTGGCCCTCTTCAGCGCGCCCCCCGCTCATCTCCCCCTCTCTTCCCCTCCCTCCCTCCCTCCATCCCTTCTTCCGGTCTCCCTCATCTCCTTGCGCCTGGCATATCCTCCGTTTTGATCATCGTCAGTGTGCCACGTCAGTGTTGTGTTTAGTGCTGTTTCTCCTGTGTGTCAAGAGGTGTGATTTTAATTGCGTGCTGCCTTGAGGTTTGCTGTCACTGTGTTGTTATGTGCTACGCCATCCGTCGATACTTTTATGCTCCAGTCATACTGTGCCTTGTGTTCTTTTAATTGTCCCAGTGTGTGGTTTTTTGTATGCGCTACTTTTTTTACGGTTTCTATCTCCATTTTACAGTCGTCCCTTTTTTCGACAATGGTTTCGAAGTTCGAAGCCACGGGTTGTTTAGACGATACACCCCGTAGTGGCCATCCGAGCACAAGGCGTAATGCTGCTGAGACAGTTCAGGAAGAAATGGAGACTGTAGCGGGTTCGTCTATGCACGGGGAAGTCAGCGCTCGTGTAGTCGCACGTCGCACCGGCATTCCATACACTACTGTTTGGTTGGCACTTAGGCGTACCCTCCGATGCTATCCGTACAAAATCCATCGGCATCATGAACTGTTACCTGATGATTTAGTGAAGTGGAGGGCATTTGCGGTGTGGGCGTTTCAAAAGATGGCGGGAGATGACGATTGGTTGAGTAACGTGTTGTGGACCGACGAAGCTCATTTCACGCTCCGAGTGTCTGTCAACGCCCACAACTGCAGATTTTGGGCTACCGAAAATCCTAGAACTGTCGTGGAAACTCCATTGCACGACGAGAAAGTCACGGTATGGGTTGGATTTACCACATCTACCGTTATCGGGCATTTTTTCTTCGAAGAAATGCGTGATTCTGGTTTTGTAACTGCTACCGTGACGGATGAGAGGTACGCCGATATGTTACAGAATCACATCATCTCCAGCCTGGCTGATAAACACCTGCTGGAACGTACGATGATTATGCAGGATGGCGCTTCACCCCACATTGCTAGACGCGTGGAAGATCTCTTGCGAGCGTCGTTTGGTGATGATCGTGTGCTCAGCCGCCACTTTCGTCATGCTTGGCCTCCCAGGTCCCCAGACCTCAGTCCTTACGATTATTGGCTTTGAAGTCGCAAGTGTATCTTGATCGACCGACATCTCTAGGGATGCTGAAAGACAACACCCGACGCCAATGCCTCACCATAACTCTGGACATACTTTACAGTGCTTTTCACAACATTATTCCTCGACTACAGCTAATGTTGAGGAATGATGGTGGACATATTGAGCATTTCCTGTAAAGAACATCATCTTTGCTTTGTCTTACTTTTTTATGCTAATTATTGCTATTCTGATCAGATGAAGCGCCATCTGTAGGACATTTTTTGAACTTTTGTATTTTTTTGGTTCTAATAAAACCCCATCTCATTTCAAGCATGTGTGTCAATTTGTACTTCTCTATGTACATTATTCCGTGATTTATTCAGTTTTCAAATTTATACTGTCTTTTTGATCACCTGGTATATATAAATTAGAGCTCCTCATTGTTCACAAATTTTGATTTCATCTCTGTTCGGCCCTACTAGCTACGATTCCCAACAGAAGTGTAATATCCAGAATGAGATTTTCACTCTGCAGTGGAGTGTGCGCTGATATGAAACTTCCTGGCAGATTAAAACTGTGTGCCCGACCGAGACTCGAACTCGGGACCTTTTCCTTTCGCGGGCAAGTGCTCTACCATCTGAGCTACCGAAGCACGACTCACGCCCGTTCCTCACAGCTTTAATTCTGCCAGTATCTCGTCTCCTACCTCCCAAACTTTACAGAAGCTCTCCTGCGAACCTTGCAGAACTAGCACTTCTGAAAGAAAGGATATTGCGGAGATATGGCTTAGCCACAGCCTGGGGGATGTTTCCAGAACGAGATTTTCACTCTGCAGCGGAGTGTGCGCTGATATGAAACTTACTGGCAAATTAAAACTGTGTGCCCGACCGAGACTCGAACTCGGGACCTCTGCCTTCCGCGGGCAAGTGCTCTGCCATCTGAGCTACCGAAGCACGACTCACGCCCGGTCCTCACAGCTTTACTTCTGCCAGTATCTCGTCTCCTACCTTCCAAACTTTACAGAAGCTCTCCTGCGAACCTTGCAGAACTAGCACTCCTGAAAGAAAGGATATTGCGGAGACATGGCTTAGCCACATCCTGGGGGATGTTTCCAGAATGAGATTTTCACTCTGCAGAGTCGTGCTTCGGTAGCTCAGATGGTAGAGCACTTGCCCGCGAAAGGCAAAGATCCCGAGTTCGAGTCTCGGCCGGGCACACAGTTTTAATCTGCCAGGAAGTTTCAGAAGTGTAATATGTTGAATACCTATTATGTGCTTAGATAATAGTCTGCTCGGATAAAGACTTAATGTTTTATGTGCACACCCTACTCTCCTCGCATAATACTGATTTTAAATTTTTCGATGAGATTCTTCTGTAGCTTATATTATTTTCTGTAGTTAAATTCTGAAACTGGTATGCGACTATCCTTCATGTTATTGTCAACCGTCTATTTTATTCTACCTGATATTCTGTTTCCATTAGTTGTGAACGGATGAATACTGTATTTCTTTTAGTGATATTTTAATGTTAAAGAATTAGCAGGAAAGTGGTAAAGGCTTGTAGCAAAATATTAAAATCGTCGTTTATGTTATCTGTACTATGACTTCTAGCCTAATGTCTTAGGCATTTGTCGTGGCGTTGTACAAACTTTCCACTACCCACGTCACAGAAAGCAGCCGCCTGTGCTTTCCACCAATTCTCTGCGCTGTTCTGCGTTTTATTGTTTGTGCCAAAATTTTCAAAATTTTGTCTTCGTAGCCAGTGGTTCATGTGAGCAGAGATAAACAACGGAGGGAGCCAATTAAGGGCTGTATTGTGGGTGATCAAACACTTCCCATCGAAAACGCTGCAGGGGCTTCTTCATTGCCCCTGCAAAATGCGGCTGAAAATTGTCTTCAAGAAAGAAACGCATGACACGTATGGTATGTGGGCTGCAGAGCGTCAGGCTTAATATCTCACCAGATCCTCATACTTGGCAGGAGACACTGTTGTGTTAGGCATTTCTACGTGATCACTTCGCGCTCTGAACTAAAAAGAGCCTGGTGAAGCGGTCGACGGGCACACTAGATACTGCCCAACACATCTGTGGAAAGTTCCTTCAAATTTTCACAGTGGTTTCCATTTCACGCCTAATCGGACCTCACTTTCCGAATACGCCTCATAGAATCATCCTAAGATTAATATTTAAGTTACAACGTTAAAATGATTTGTCGTCTTTGTCACAGATTGAAATTATCACACTACAACATCTGATGAAGAAACACTATAGCTTTAACTGTAAGACCATAATTAAAACTTTCCTTTGATGAGCCAGTTTTTCTGTAGCCTCTAAATATTAGTTCAAGGCAGTGTTTTGATACATTAATACTCTTGAATGAACTTTAGATACGGAAAAAAGTCACACTACTCTTATTTACTAATATCGAATCACATAAAAATGAGAGATGACACAACGAACTAGAGAAACACTCACTACATAGATGACGATCAGAGAGTTACAGAAATATCATGATCAACGTTTGTCTGTAGTTCATTTACTTTTATTGTAATTCCTCTCAAATATTTATGAAAGAAGGCTACTAATTTTTCTGGTCCGCCTTCTCCTTTTGCTAAACTAATTTCTACTGGGTATGTAATAACATGACTGCAACTAGGACTCGAAATTGTATATGAACAGGGAGCATTTTCTATAATCCTTTACGTCATCGTTGAACTTCAAATACGATGCTGACGTTATCACCAGCATAATCGTGGAAACATTGTGCAGAAGAATGAAACAGTTACAGCACATGGAAACCTTTCTAGTAAAAATTACGTAGACTGAACTATTGTGACAGATTACAGTGGTGTTACGTATCGGGACTCGAATCACAAACTTGCGCTTAGCCCAAAACACTGTTACCATCTGAGTTTCTAGTCACGTCTCACGAAAGGGCGTGACAGCTTCAGTTTTGCTAATACTACTTTCCAAGTTTCATTCTGGATCCTATACACGAATGGGTAGTTCAATTAGAGTCATAGATGGTTACGTCTAACACTTCCATTCACTGTGATGATGGCAGTGACTCGTCTTGTTACGGAGTCCCTAAAACTGAAGAATCCAAGCGGGTTTCCGAGCTCTTGACAGACGAGCATAAGAGATTGATCATAGCAGGTTCCAAGGCACACAAATTCCTCTCGGCACCATCTTATTCACAGACAATCTGAGAGAAGTCTGATCAGTACGGATGATGTTTGATAGTACCACGCTGACATAGTTGTGGAGCAAGCAATAGTACATTGCTTTGGTTAATGTACGTGTCTCCAGCTGTTAGGCTTAGGAACATGTGTGTGCGTATATATGTGTGTGTGTGTGTAGGCATGACTTACGAAAATGTTTCATAAAGTTGTTTATCAAAGTACACGTACATGGCCGACAAGTATCTACATCTACATCCATACTCCGCAAGCCACCTGACAGTGTGTGGCGGAGGGTACCTTGAGTACCTCTATCGGTTCTCCCTTCTATTCCAGTCTCGTATTGTTCGTGGAAAGAAGGATTGTCGGTATGCCTCTGTGTTGGCTCTAATCTCTCTGATTTTATCCTCATGGTCTCTTCGCGAGATATACGTAGGAGGGAGCAATATACTGCTTGACTCCTGGGTGAAGGTATGTTGTCGAAACTTCAACAAAAGCCCGTATCGAGCTACTGAGCGTCTCTCCTGCAGAGTCTTCCACTGGAGTTTATCTATCATCTCCGTAACGCTTTCGCGATTACTAAATGATCCTGTAACGAAGCGCGCTGCTCTTCGTTGGATCTTCTCTATCTCTTCTATCAACCCTATCTGGTACGCTGAGCAGTATTCAAGCAGTGGGCGCACAAGCGTACTGTATCCTACTTCCTTTGTTTTCGGATTGCATTTCCTTAGGATTCTTCCAATGAATCTCAGTCTGTTATCTGCTTTACCGACGATCAGCTTTATATGATCATTCCATTTTAAATCACTCCTAATGCGTACTCCCAGATAATTCATGGAATTAACTGCTTCCAGTTGCTGACCTGCTATATTGTAGCTAAATGATAAGGGATCTTTCATTCTATGTATTCGCAGCACATTACACTTGTCTACATTGAGATTAAATTGCCATTCCCTGCACCATGCGTCAATTCGCTGCAGATCCTCCCGCATTTCAGTACAATTTTCCATTGTTACAACCTCTCGATATACCACAGCATCATCCGCAAAAAGCCTCAGTGAACTTCCGATGTCATCCACAAGGTCATTTATGTATATTGTGTCCGCCCCCGGTAGCTGAGTGGTCAGCGCGACAGACTGTCAATCCTAAGGGCCGGGGTTCGATTCGCGGCTGGGTCGGAGATTTTCTCCGCTCAGGGACTGAGTGTTGTGTTGTCCTAATCACTATCATTTCATCGACGCGCAAGTCGCCGAAGTGGCGTCAAATCGAAAGACTTGCACCAGGAGAGCGGTCTACCCGACGGGAGGCCCTCGTCACACGCCATTATTATTATTATTATTATGTATATTGTGAAAAGCAACGGGCCTACGACACTGCACTGCGGCACACCTGAAATCACTCTTACTTCGGAAGACTTCTCTCCATTGAGAAATTTTGGTCTTATGTCAAAGCGGTAGGAGGATCAAAACAAAATGTCCAGACACTCTGTGACCAAAATGATACTGAAACGGAGGATGACAGACTAAAGGCCGAAATACTAAATGTCTTTTTCCACAGCTGTTTCACAGGTCCTGAAAATTCGAATTTTTGTATCAAAATGAAGTTGTATTTCATGCAAGATTACGAGCGCGAAAAATACTAGCAAGCACAATGGACCTTCATATTAAACATTTCCACAGTTCAACCGGCGCGTGGTGGGGGAGAGTCAGGAGCGCCGGGTCTCGGTGTCTCGTCTCGGTGCTATCTATTTATTCCATCGGCTGCCATCGGTGCTCTCTCGCAGTATTCTTGCTAATATTGCGTCCCACGCGGTGCTGAGTTGGAATCCGCTATCCCGGTTGACCAGGTTATCCTTGACACTCGTATCTCCACTGGCTCTTTATTAGTCCCAGAAACCTTTCGCTCTACACTACGTCTTTGTTTGTTCAAACTGAAACGTGTGTTCTTCGCTGGGGATGCGATCCGCTACTGCGAATTTTTCCTTTTGTCAGAGGCGAACGCTTCTCACATGTTCAGAGATGCGTTGCGTGATGCAAGGCTGCGTCTGTCCAGTATATTGTTTTCCATTCACAGGAAATGCTGTAGACACCCGGTGTTCTTAGACACAAGTTGTCATTCACTGAGACCAGCATATTCCTGATTTTTGCTGGAGGACGAAAGATGGTTTTGATCTCGTTCTTCTCCAGTATCCTGGCAATCTTTGCCGTGGACGGCCCCGCGTACAGGAGGTATACCAGGTCCTTGTTGCCCTCTTCTTCCTGAAGGTCCTCCTCCTTCTTGCTCATATTGAGAGCGCGTCTAATCTGGGTTTCGGTGTAGCCATTCTTCTGGAAGGCTTTCTTCAGGAGCTTCATCTCAGTAGGTAGACTGTTCTTGTCTCATATGTCATAAGCTCTGTGGACAAGGATAGTGCCGGCCGGAGTGGCCGTGCGGTTCTAGGCGCGACACTCTCGAGCCGCGAGACCGCTACGGTCGCAGGTTCGAATCCTGCCTCGGGCATGGATGTGTGTGATGTCCTTAGGTTAGTTAGGTTTAAGTAGTTCAAAGTTCTAGGGGACTGATGACCACAGATGTTAAGTCCCATAGTGCTCAGAGCCATTTGAACCATTGCGCTGGGTGATGGCAGCTGTTGGCGACGAGGTATAGGTCCGTGTGTATTTTCTTTCGGTAAACCAAGTGTCCCAGTGTTCCATCCGTTTTCTTCTTTATTACGATATTGAGGAAAGATAAGCACCTATTTTCTGCTAATTCCATTGTCAACTTGATGTTCTCGTATATGCTGCTCAGATGGTTGAGAAATTCTCTTAGGGTGTCCTCGCCGTACGGCCAGACAGCGAAAGTATCGTCCATGGACCGATAAAAGACCTTGGGTTTAAGGCGTGCTGTTTCCAAGGCGATATCCTCGAAGTACTCCAGGTTCAGATTGGCGATACATGGTGCCAGTGGGGATCCCGTGGCGACTTCATCCACCTGTTGGTAAAACTTGCCCCCACACTGGAAATATGTGGTTGTGAGTTCAAATGGTTCAGATAGCTCTGAGCACTATGGAACTCAACTGCTGTGGTCCTAAGTCCCCTAGAACTTAGAAATACTTAAACCTAACTAACCTAAGGACATCACACACATCTATGCCCGAGGCAGGATTCGAACCTGCGACAGTAGCGGTCGTGCGGCTCCAGACTGTAGCGCCTTTAACCGCTCGGCCACTCCGGCCGGCGTGGTTGGGAGTGCATGGTGCAATAATTCCACTGTGTCTTCGTCGAAATGATTCTCAAGCAGTTTCAAGTAGTTCTCTAGCGGTACCCTCGTGAAGAGGGATATGACGTCAAAGTTGACAATAATATCATTTTTGTCAAGATGGCATTCCTCGAGTGTCTTAAAAAAACTCCATGGAATTCTTGATGTGGTGGTGACATTTACCCACGAGAGGCTTGAGTAGTTGTGCCAGGTGTTTGGCTATGCCATAGCAAGGAGAATGTACCGTGTCGCTATAGGGCGTGGTAGTACCTCCATCTTGTGTACCTTGGGAAGCCCATATAACCATAGTGGAACCGGAGCTCTGGGGTAAGGCCTTTTTACCAGGCCCTGGTCCCGACCTGAGCTGTTGAGAAGACTGAAGGTCTTTCCAGTCACAGCTGTTATAGGGTCCTTCTCCATTTGTTTGTAGGCCTGGTCCTGCAGCAGCAAATTAATATTGTCCCAGTAGTCAGCTGCAGTTGTCACAGGCCATAGATGACAGGGGTGAACGACGGCTGCCGAGATGTGTACAGGTAAATAAACTTACAACTGTTGAGCAACTGACCGACCGGATGAACCAAGGGGCTAACAACAGTGTCTCCTCGACGACCATTCAGCCAATATTATTGCATATGGACTCCCACAGCAGGCGCCTGGTTCAATGCAATCGTGTTGACTAGTGTTCATCGGCTACGAACGCCACTGGGCGTCCACTGAGTGGCGACAGGTAGCCTTTTCACATAAATCGCATTTTATGCTGCATCGGACAGATGACCGTTGATGTGTATGGCATGAAACGTCTGAAAGCAAACATGCTGCGACAATCGTCAGCATAGCCCAGGCCGGAAGAGGGACGGTTATGGTCTGGGGAATGTTTTAGTGGCATTCCAAGGGTGATTTCGTCATTCCGGACGGCACATTGTTCCAATACAAGTAAGCATCTGTCTTCGGGGTCCATGCCCACCACTACATGCAAATTGTTTTTCCTCTGTACGATGGCTTCTACAAGCAGGACGAAGCAACAAGACACACAGCTCCCAACGCATGAGTGTGGGTCGAAGAGCACCAGGATGAATGCGCGAAGCATTCGACCACTACCACCGTCATACCTTAGCAAAAGATCTTGCTGAAAACCCAAGGAAATTCTGGTCTTACGTAAAGTCGGTAAGCGGGTCGAAGGCTTCCATCCAGTCACTCACTGATCAGTGTGGCCTGGCAACGGAAGACAGCAAAACGAAAGCTGAAATTTTAAATTTAGCATTTGAGAAATCTTTCACGCAGGAGGATCGTACAAACATACCGCCGTTTGAGTCTCGTACAGATTCCCATATGGAGGACATAGTGATGGACATCCCTGGGGTTGTGAAGCAGCTGAATGGGTTGAAAATAAATAAATCGCCAGGTCCTGATGGGATTCCAATTCGGTTTTACAGGGAGTACTTTGCATTTATCGCGAATCTCTTGCCCAACGTAAAGTCCCGAACGACTGGAAAAAAGCGCAGGTGACGCCTGTATATAAGAAGGGTACAAAGACGGATCCTCAAAATTGCAGACCAATATCCTTAACATCGACTTGTTGCAGGATTCTCGAACATATTCTCAGTTCGAATATAATGAATTTCCTTGAGACAGAGAAGTTGCTGTCCATGCATCAGCACGGCTTTAGAAAGCATCGCTCCTGCGAAACGCAACTCCCCATTTTTTCACATGATATCTTGCGAACCATGGATGAAGAGTATCAAACGGATGCCATATTCCTTGACTTCCGGAAAGCGTTTGACTCGGTGCCCAACTGCAGACTCCTAACTAAGGTACGTGGATATGGGATTGGTTCCCAAGTGTGTGAATGGTTCGAAGACTTCTTAAAAGACTTCTTAAGTAACAGAACCCAGTACGTTGTCCTCGATGGTGAGTGTTCATCGGAGGTGAGAGTAGGTCCGCTGTTGCTTTCTATCTACATAAATGATGATTTTGAATAGGGTGGATAGCAATGTGCGGCTGTTTGCTGATGATGCTGTGGTGTACGGGAAGGTGTCGTCGTTGAGTGACTGTGAGAGGATACAGGATGACTTGGACAGGATTTGTGATTGGTGTAAAGAATGGCAGCTAACTCTAAATATAGATAAATGTAAATTATTGCAGATGAATAGGAAAAAGAATCCCGTAACGTCTGAATACTCCATTAGTAGTGTAGCGCTTGACACAGTCACGTCGATCAAATATTTGGGCGTAACACTTCAGAGCGATATGAAGAGGGACAAGCATGTAATGGCAGTTGTGGAGAAGGCGGATAGTCGTCGTCGGTTCATTGGTAGAATTTTGGGAAGATTTGGTTCATCTGTAAAGGAGACCTCTTATAAAACACTAATACGACCTATTCTTGAGTACTGCTCGAGCGTTTGGGATCCCTATCAGGTCGGATTCAGGGAGGAAATACAAGCAATTCAGAGGCGGGCTGATAGATTTGTTACTGGTACGTTTGATCATCACGCGAGTGTTACGGAAATGCTTCAGGAACTCGGGTGAGTGTCTCTAGAGGAAAGGAGGCGTTCTTTTCGTGAATCGCTACTGAGGAAATTTAGAGAACCAGCATTTGAGGCTGACTGCAGTACAATTTTACTGCCGACAACTTACATTTCGCGGAAAGACCACAAAAATAAGATAAGAGAGATTAGGGCTCGTACAGAGGCATATAGGCAGTGATTTTTTCCTCGTTCTGTTTGGGAGTGGAACAGGGAGAGAAGATGCTAGTTGTGGTACGAGGTACCCTTCGCCACGCACCGTATGGTGGATTGCGGAGTATGTATGTAGATGTAGATGTAGATGTAGATGTAGATACCATACTTCCCTAGCCAAGGAACTCCCAAGATTTAAACTCAGTCGAGAATCTGTGTGACCACCTCCATCGGACTGCTCGCGCCATAGATCCTAAACTGGGAAATGTAGCGCAGCAGGCCACGACACTGGAGTTGACATCAGTTCACATCACCTTTCTGACTCTCTTCTTGTACGCATACTCACAGCGGTCTGCACTGCAAAATGTGCTTTTTCTGGATTTTTACATGTGGCTTGTCAGGACAGTTAGTTGTGTATAAAGCCACTCCCCACATATTTAACATAACGTTACACATACCTTAACTTGCCAGGATCATGGTTTAACTATTAATATTTCTTACATATGGTGAGCCCTGCTATTGGTCTGCGTATTACTCCCTGCAATGTTTTGCTAATATATATATATATTTTGAACTTCGGGTGGGATAATTTTGCTAAGTGGACACATTGCGTGGGATAGATTTTGGATGTCTCTGTATGTCTTTTCAGAGATGGTTGTGGAACTTGGCTGTTCAGAACAGAATTTAAAATCAAACACCTTTCAGCCGCCTAATTTCCAATTTCATTTGGCTACCTGTTTCGGCGATATATTACGCCACCTTCAGGTCCCTGACCGACGTGTAGGAAGATTCTAACTTCGTTTCCGCTCAAAATAGGGGCCAGCATTCAAAGACTGGTATCTGTAGATTTCTGCTTCTTACAGCGATTACTTCAAGCATCTGCCAACAGAACAGGTGAACATCGAATGGAATTTGCATGTGGGTATTAAAAGGGGGAACCCGTCCTAAGAAGGAGGTTAGCTTCTAGAGAATGTGTGACTTCTTATAAGGGGTTTTATCATAATTTCTTATCCCAGAATTGATAAGAGGCGACACAGGATCAAGTAAAGTACAGAATAATAATAATGCCCGATTACAGCCAGTTGGGGTATCCCAGTCCCAAAGTCTTCGAGTACACAATACAGCAAAATCAGTCACGATATCAACCGTGCAGCCCAGTGAAACTGGTCCGCATCTGTATTACCAAGTTTCCACTCCATTTTTGGCACATCATACTGATGGATGGAAGAGCAGTTGAAAACGGAATGGACATTGTCTTGAAAGGAGGATATAAGATGAGCATCAACAAAAGCAAAACGAGGATAATGGAATGTAGTCGAATTAAGTCGGGTGATGCTGAGGGAATTAGATTAGGAAATGAGACACTTAAAGTAGTAAACGTGTTTTGCTATTTGGGGAGCAAAATAACTGATGATGGTCGAAGTAGAGAAGATATAAAATGTAGACTGGCAATGGCAAGGAAAGCGTTTCTGAAGAAGAGAAATTTGTTAACATCAAGTATAGATTTCAGTGTCAGGAAGTCGTTTCTTAAAGTATTTGTATGGAGTGTAGCCATGTATGGAAGTGAAACATGGACGATAAATAGTTTGGACAGGAAGAGAATAGAAGCTTTCGAAATGTGGTGCTACAGAAGAATGCTGAAGATTAAATGGGTAGATCACATAACTAATGAGGAGGTATTGAACAGAATTGGGGAGAAGAGGAGTTTGTGGCACAACTTGACGAGAAGAAGGGACCGGTTGGTAGAACATGTTCTGAGGCATCAAGGGATCGCAAATTTAGGACTGGAGGGCAGCATGGAGGGTAAAAATCGTAGAGGGAGACCAAGAGATGAATACACTAAGCAGATTCAGAAGGATGTAGGTTGAAGTAGGTACTGGGAGATGAAGAAACACAGGATAGGGTAGCACGGAGAGCTGCATCAAACCAGTCTCAGGACTGAAGACCACAACAACAACAACATACTGATGGAGTGATGTTAAGATGACATCTGCTTTTATACCTACATCTACGTACGTACTTCGCAAGCCACTGTACGTTGCATGGCAGAGCGTAGCCTGTTCCACTCGAAAATAGAGCAAAGGAAAAACGACCATCTATATGACTCCATATGAGCCCTAATTTCTTGCATGTTATCTTCGTGGTCCTTACGCGAAATGTTACGTTGGTGTCAGCAGATTCGATCTTCAGTCAGCTTCAAATGCCGGTTCTTTAAATTTTATCAATAATATTCCTCAGTAAGAACGTCGCCTTCCCTCCAGGGATTCCCATTTGAGTTCAAAACGCATTTCTGTAACATTTGCATGTTGTTTGAACCTAACTTTAACAAATCTAGCAGCCTGCTCCTGAACTGCATTGATGTTTTCCTTTAATCCGACCTGGTATGGATCCCATACAATCGAACAGTACTCAAAAATAGGTCGCACTACGTCCTATATGTGGTCTTCTTTACAGATGAATGAACATGACATCAAGGCATTTAAGAATTCATCGCACAAGTTGGAGTATCATACCAGGTGAGGTTCAGAAAATGATCCAACTATTATGAGAGCCCATCACAGAATATAGGACGTAGTTATAGTAGATTTATTGGTTATGAAAGAGCGCGTAGACAAGGTTAAATTGGAAGAGACCAGCACAATTACCAGAAGAAAAGTTGGAATGAGGGTAACAGTGGAGGATGAACAACGAGTCATTGTAGAGAAAGCTCTAATGGGAGAAACTCAAACGGACGGAACTTAGGAAATGCAAATCAATGGTGACCAGGGCCGAGAAAAGATAACAGTAGATTCATGGCTCCATCGGGAGTAGAGACTCAGTTTGGCGGACCCAATAAATAATCTACTTGAGATGAAGTCATCGACATCACATGACAATGACAACTAGTGGGGGAGGAGCCCGCCCGGTTAGCCGTGCGGTCTAACGCACTGCTTTCCAAAGGAGAAGACGTGCCGGTCCCCGACACCAATCCAGTGGGCGGATTCGTGTCGAAGTCCGTTGTGTCGGCCAGTCTGTGGATGGTTTTTAAGGCGGTTTTCTATCTGCCTCGGCGAATGCTGGCTGGTGCCCCTTATTCCGCCTCAGTTACACTATGTCGTATGTCAGCGATTGCTGCGCAAACACTGTCTCCATGTACAAGTACACCATAATTACTCTACCACGCAAAATTTTGGGGTACACTCATTTGGTGTGAGACGTTCCCCGGGGGGGAAGGGGGTGGGGGGGTCCCCTAGAGGCCGAACCGCACAATAACCCTGGGTTCGCTGTGGGGCAGCGGTGGGGTGAGTGGACTGCTGTAGCCTGATGTGGGGTTGTGAACCACTGAGGGCTACAGCGGAGGCCGGAGTGGCTCAGCGGTTAAAGGCGCTGCAGTCTGGAACCGCACGACCGCTACGGTCGCAGGTTCGAATCCTGCCTCGGGCATGGATGTGTGTAATGTCCTTAGGTTAGTTAGGTTTAAGTAGTTCTAAGTTCTAGGGGACTTATGACCACAGCAGTTGAGTCCCATAGTGCTCAGAGCCATTTGGCTACAGCGGAGACGAAGCCTCTCCGTTGTTTCTAGGTCCTCAGTTCAATACAATACAATACAATGGGGGAGGATGATGACATGATAGGAGAAGTAACATCAAGGCGAGAATTTTGTGTTAATTTTGTTTCCAGAGAAGACTTGAGAGAGATTCTTTTAGAAGAGACAGAGTGTGGCGGAGTACCATTTGCGAATCCAGTGATATTTCTGTGGCTCATTGGCCTTGTGTTATGTCTTTGACATGGTAAGCCGTCTCAATTGTTAGAGAAAGCGCGTTTCAGCAGTGTGAAAAAGCAGAAGCCTGGTCAGTATTGCAAGGTCAAGGAATTAAAGTGAAGGGTACAATCCTTGGTAGAAGCATAAAATTGAAGAGGCAAACGCAGATAATTTTTATGTATCAAGGTGTCAAATTAGAAGTGAATTTATAGATTGTACCGTCCCTGAATACAGAGATGATTTTAAGTGCTAATCGCTTAGTCTCCCAACAGGTGATCTAGAACCTGTGTGGCAGAGAAGAGTGCTCAACATAAAGGGTGCAGCGTCGTCGACTATCGACAATCACAGCAAAAAGTCGACCACAATGAAGACGCTGCAAGTCAGCACAGCATCCACGAGAGGCCAAATCAAGCAGGGCTCAGGTCACACCCCTTGGAGCTCCCAGGTGCCATTGCCGCGCGGCCTTGTCAAAACAGCCACAGCAAACAAGGCAGTTCTAGTTTTTACGGAATTGGCTCACAAAATATATCTTTGAATGTTACTGTTGTCGAGATAGTTCAGCGACTGTTCTCAGGCTGACAAGTGGAATATTTAGTCGAGCACCGACATACAGTTATCAGCAGTATTTTGAAGATAGTAACTGTTCTCGAAAGAACAGATACCATAGATGACCGTGCAGCTTCTCTAGAATAAATGATAATTAATTGAAACCCTCATCTGCCGACAGGTGTTGTTGACATACCTCGATGGGGACAGCTGAAAATGTGTGCCCCGACCGGGACTCGAACCCGGGATCTCCTGCTTACGTTTCAGACTTTCTATCCATCTGAGCCACCGAGGACACAGATGAATACCGCTACTGCAACTGTCAGCAGCTGAGGGTTTCAGTTAATTATCATTTATTCTAGAGAAGCTGCACGGAAATCAGTGGTAACTGTTCTTTCAGAGAAAAGTTACTATCTTCATATATAGTTAAATGGCTACCCGGCCATTAACCTTCGTCTGTGCGAATGCGCACAGGTTTCCCGAACTCCTTCGGGAATCGTCACCTTAGTGGGTGCGAGTAATGAGTGGATGGGCAAAGTATCTATTAGGAATATTACGTATGTAGAATGTGGACAGTTGGGGATGTGGGTCTCACGGGAAGTATGCAAGGGATAAGTCCCTGCAGTCTCGCTATTCATCTGTGTCCTCAGTGGCTCAGGTGGATAGAGCGTCTACTACGTAAGCAGGAGATCCCGGATTCGAGTCCTCGTCGGGGCACACATTTTCAGCTGTCCCCATCGATGTATGTCAACAACATCTGTCGGCAGCTGAGGGTTTCAAATAATTATCATTTATTAGCAGTATTCACTGTACTACCGTACGTTACAGGACAGTGTACCTATTCTTCCACATCAGTGGGTTGAACTTGTCAGACCATCATTACGGAGCAGCACAATTGTTATTTGGTTGCTACCTTTCCACCACTAACTATTGAACAAGCAAGCACAATTGTAAACTTCCAAACCATGGACGATCCATGAAAGCTAAGCTGTTCAAATGGCTCTGAGCACTATGGGACTTAATTTCTGAGGTCATCAGTCCCCTAGAACTTAGAACTACTTAAACCTAACTAACCTAAGGACATAACACACATACATGCCCGAGGCAGGATTCGAACCTGCGATCGTAGCGGTCGCGTGGTTCCAGACTGCAGCGCCGAGAACCGCTCTGCCACTCCGGCCGGCAGTTAAGCTGTACTTTATTTAATGAAGTGTTTGTTTTCCACTTAATTGTGTGTCTATTTCTTTCCTCGGACCACGCACAACAGTGGCACCGAAGCTGAGCGTCCCCTTCGTTCGCCGTGGCAGTGTTATTCCTTATTTTCTCAGCTTTAATTTTCTGTAATGGTTACAAAAGTGCATAGCCCTGTCTGTCCCTGTTCAAATTTCGGATCTATCATTAACACAGATTTTTCAGTTACAGAGGTGATATATTGATCAACTGCCGGTAACCATGCAATGCATGTTCGCCGCTACAGCTCCACAACAATCACAATCTCAACCTTCCGAGTTCAGGCAATGCAACAAGTGGCCCATGTACCAAAGTTTCGTGAGTTTTCAGGCTGAAGACTGGACGGAGTACTTGTCCCACCTTACTGCTCGTTTCCACGCCTAGAATGTTTCAGATAATCAACGTCTTTGCCATTTCTTGTCTACCGTAGATGTGGAACTTTACGAGCTTGTCTCAAAACTGCTTCCTGATGTAAGTATAGCCGAAGTTGCCCACGATGATTTATTGGCAAGAATTAGTGAACATTTTAACTCCCATGTGCATGAGGCAGCTGCAAGATATAAGTTCTGACGGCTCAAACGCCAATCAATTCAATCGTACAAGGGACTGAATGGTTTTACCAGGCCGTGTAAATTTAAGTGTTCATGTGAGTTAAGCTGTAGTGTAAAGATGCGTATAGATGCTATAACTCAAAATACAAGACACGTGCATTCGTACTGATATTCTCAAGTTGCCAATTCCAGACTTACAAACTGGGTTGCCTATTATGGAATTTCAGGACAATGTTGATGTTAGCGAACCTGATATGCATGCTCCAGCCATAGCCATTTTGGTCGTAAAGAGTGCACAAGGTAAGCAATCAGTCCCCCTCCCCTTCTCACCCCCCCCTTACCTCACCCCCTGCATAAGTCTGGCGTAGCCCAAGGCTCACTTTCGTGCTACTGAGTCGCACCCAATTATATACTGCTGCAACTGTTACGTTGCTCAGTCATGCAATGGAAAAATGGTTAGATAGTCCTTGGCTACAATAGCCTCTAGTCAAACTGTCTGCTCTTAATGGTCAGGATATCCTTGTAATGGGAGTGTGTAGCCTGCCTTCCACTTTTAAAGACACAGCAAAAACAATAATTTTTCAAGTGTTGTGTTTATAGGACAATCCCAACATTTTTGGTATGGGCATTTTCGGTTTGTTTGGTTTATCTATACAAGGCAATGTGTTACAAGTGAATGCGGCTCTGCCTCAGTCTAGCATCGATGCACTGTATTCAAAATACTGCCAGTTGTTTGACAACGGTTTAAGCAAGGCGTCAAGGTTCAACACACATGTAACTTTTAAAGACAATGCATAGCGAAAGTTTTTTTTCTTGCACGGCCTGTCCCTCATTCTCTTCAGGACTAGGTTACTAGGAAATTACAGCAACGACAACATTGTGATCTTAAAAGACCTATTTCCGCTAGTCGGTGGGCGTCCCCCACGGTCATTATCACGAAGCCGTCAGGTGAGTTAAGACTGTGTGCAGACTTTGAGGCTACTATGAATCCATAAACTGTTGTTTGATCTTTTCCGTTGCCATACCCGGACGAAATCATGGACAGACTGTGACAAGATCATTGTTTTCCCAAAACTGAAGCCGGCCGGAGTGGCCGAGCGGTTCTAGGCGCTACAGTCTGGAACCGCGCGACCGCTACGGTAGCAGGTTCGAATCCTGCCTCGGGCATGGGTGTGCGTGATGTCTTTAGGTTCGTTAGGTTTAATTAGTTCTAAGTTCTAGGGAACTGATGACCTCAGAGGTTAAGTCCCATAGTGATCAGAGCCATTTGAACCCAAAACTGACCTGCAAGAAGAGTATTTGCAACAGCCATTGTCACTGTCAGTAATATGCATCAGTGTCTTTTACCTTTCCTGTGACCTTTAGAGGTTTTTAGAGCACCTTGCGTCGAAAGCTTCCTACTGTGCCAATCACTTGGATAACATCATAGTATCTGGTCGGATACCAGCTCTACACATGCAGAACTTAGAATCGTTGTTCAAAGTGTTGTCAGAAGCAGCCTTAAAGTCCAATGGGTCAAAGTGTTCTTTTGGCAAGCCCTTCATCCTTCATAGTCTGATTTTTGTACTATTCGGGAGTTGCTTGCAACCAAGAATGTCAAAGAATTGCAAACAGTGATAGTCAAATTATCTTACTATATTCGTTTTATTCCTCATGCCGCACAGGTCGCGGCTGCTTTGAATCGATTGTGTCGACTAGGAGTTCCTTTTGTATGGTCTAAAGACTGTCAGAACACTTTTCAACAACTGAAGGATGGCCTATTGAGTGATCAATGTCTCATCGGCTTCGACCCTAATAAACTATTCGTTCTTTCAGTGGATGCCTCATCGTAACGTTTTGGTGCTGCGTTGTCACACAAAATAGGATCCACAGACAGGCCACCTGATTTCGCGCCCAACACTCTGAATAAGGCACAAAGCAGTTATAGCGAATTAGAAAAGGAGCTCTTGCCATAATCTATGTGGTTACCAAATTTGAATAATATCTTTATGGGAGATGTTTCTATTTGATCATAAACCATAAGCCATTGACAGCCCTGTTTAGCCCATCAAAGCTTGTTCCACTTTAGACAGCTCAGAAGTTGCAGTGTTGGGCCCTGTTGTTTTCAAATTATCAATATGAACTAATGAACCAGCCAATGGGTAAACATTCAAATGCTGATCTTCTATAGTGGCTACCATTGAGTTCTGATGCCCCTTTTGACTTATCTGAAGAATCCTGCTTTCAAGTGGTTTCCCAGGGTCTGAACGCTTTGGAAGACTTTCCTACGAACTTTCGTCGGGTAGCAAGAGGAACTGCATCTGACTCGGATCTGAGAGTCGTTTTGGAATATGTTTGTCAAGGATAGCCTAGCGGCATTAAAGAGATCCAAAACCCACCTCAAGCCGCTTCTATGAGCATCGTCATGCCATCTCCGCACAGATGAGTGTGCTGCTTCTCCATACGAAAAATGGCGATGGTCCCACAGTCTCTCCATTGGGAAGTGTTAAAACTTCTACATCAAAGTCATTTGGGCGTTGTTTGTACTAAACGATTGGTAAAGTGGCAGTGTGTATGGACAGGTATGGACAATCACACTGAACAGACAACTTCTCGGGGCGTAACTTGTGCAGAAGATACGGCTGCTTCACCTCAATGTAATTTTGACTAGGCCTACCCAGCCTGGCCGAGACAGAGTTTGCATTTAGTCTTTGCTGGTCGGTTCTGGATCACAACAGGGTTGCTTTGTTTGTAGTACCAATGAACTCCATCAAATCAGCAAGCACTGTGCTGGTCCTTACTTCCATATTCTGCATTGAAGCGCTGGAACAGTTCCAACAGTTTTAGTGACAATGGTATTTAGCAATTTCTTATGGCCCCCTTCCACACACAATCAAATGGGGAGGCATAATAGTTTGTTTGGACCTTCAAATCTCAGATAGTCAAGATGCTGTCTACCCACTCAAGGGACCAAGCTTTCAAGGTGTTCGTGTAGTCATATCCGTCTTTGCCAAGGGATGGCAAATCTCTGGCAGAGCTTCTCCATTGTGGACGTCATCAAACATTGTTGTCGCATCTCATGCGTCCGCCTCAGCGTAGTTGCGCTCCGCCACATGTATCCAAGCAGTTTACTTTCGAGCGTTTGACAAAGGTCGTTGGTGGGAGAGCAGTGTGGTCACTGAACTGCTTTCCCGTTCCACTTACACAGTCCAGAGTCCGACTGGGTTGCACGAGCAGCAACAAAAGCAGTTTCATTCTGTTTGTTCTCAAGATTCTGCCGCCCCCTTTTTGCTTTCAGGCCGAATTCGTCGCCAGCGCCTGCAACAGCCCCTGTTGCCATAACAGTCGTCTCTTCCTGCAGCGCGGTCGTCTCCCCTATGGGAGACCCCAATAGATATCGGCTTGGAGCCGCCTTCAGCGTCGTAACCGGTCTGGCAGCCAGCAGAAGAGTCGCATCTGGTCACCTGGCCAGGCGCTTCGGAGATTCCCGTTGCCGTCTTCGACATCCCATCTGCTTCAGCAACACTGCCAGCCTCTACGAACGTCGGCGCGTACCTTTTGGCCAGTTTTGGAGTCGGTGTTTTCTACCACGCGCAGGATGAATGCCGGGATGAAGTCAGGAGCATCGCGCTGACTTCAGTATCGGCGCCTATCCCCGCAACTGCATCGGCGTTCCGTCCTCCTCCCCACCTGCCCACCGCCGTTCCCAACTTCCATATGCGAGACCGGTACCTTGGTTGGGGGAGGGGAGGGGCGGGGAGGGGAGGAATACTGTGTCGTCGTTCACAGCAAGCGGTCGACCATTGAAGAGATGCTGCAAATCAGCGGAAAGTCCATAGTGGGGCCAATACGATCCGGTCTGGGGCCACACCGCTTGCAGTTCCCAGGAACCACCGCCGCGCTTCCTTGTCAAAAGACGGCCACAGCAAACGGTGTAGTTCGAGTAGCCTCGCTAAGTGTGTCTGTGTGTCTCAGTGTGTTACCGTCGTCTAGTGTATTCATAGTAGTGTTCTCAGGCTGGCAAGTGGAATAGTTAGTTGCGCACCGACATACATTTCTTAGCAGTGTTCATTGTACTACCGTACGCTACAGTACTATGTACCCATTCATCCACAGTAGTGGTGGTGGAATTGTCAGACCACCGTTACTGAGCAGCACAGTTGTTATTTGGCTTTTACCTTTCGACCGCCAAGTATTAAGAGACCAAGCACAATTGTAAACCGACACAGTGGGAGCGATCCATTAAATTTAAAATTTTTTATTTAATGGGTGTTTGTGTTTTACTTAATTGTGTACTGATTTTGCTCTTTAGTTCGTACATAAGGCGAGGGAAAGAGAGGATCCGGATCCAGTTTGTGGTTTGTGTTATGAGAGAAGATTTAGAAACGTGTTGTCTAAAGGTTATTACTGAAATCAGATGGCAAACAGGACGGAAAAGAATTGACAGTCGTATGCAGGACCAGGATTCATCACTATCCGAACAGCAACGAGGCAAAAGTGTTTCCAGTATTGTGAGGGATAATGGGTTTCGTGTTGTATCTGAATCTGAGCTAGCAATGTTGTGTCAAGTATTACTGAAGCATCGTAAGGAATTTTCTGAGGCACAGGGCGCAGTTCAGAATTTTAATAATAAATTTCGAGTAAAATATTGTCAAAGTTTTTTTGTAAAGCGTTATTCTGTTCACTTAGCGTACAAGAAAAGGATAGAGGGGAAATCAAAGATATACTAGGAGAAGGGATAACTAGAAGAGCCATAAGATCTCACAATAGTCCTTTACTGGTACTGCCAAAGAGAGATGGTGCATTCCATTTAATTTACCAGAAACAGATACACCAAAGAGCTTAGAGGAACTGTTACAGAAGTTTTGCAGCGTAAGAGTGCTATCCTCTATTCATTTGTCAGCTATTTAGTGGAAAATCATGTTATACACTAGATGCAGGCAGTACACAACGTTCCTCTGCTATGGAACGTGCTACCAGTTCAGACGACTTCCTTTCGACCTCAACGTATATTCCGCAGCATTTGTTCGTGGCCTTGACACTGTCATTATGGGTGAGTTGAAATCGAAAGTCGTTCTGCACATCGATGACATTCTAATGCTAGAGAAGTCATAGTACACACAGAATGAAGTTCTATATCGATTGTTCAGCGTCTCTGAACGAGCAGATTTATCAGTCATTTTGGAGAAGACCCATCCCAGATAAGATCGAAGTTGTTAGAGGGTACCCACAGCATAACACTAAGAAAGAGCTGAGAGCTTTCAGAGGATTAGTAAATTTTTCGAAGCAATTTTTATCTAGTTGAGAATTTTGTCGACTCCACAGTTATGTAGACTGACAGGAAAAGGCGAGGCCTGGAATAGTAACGAAGAGGCAAAATCAGAATTTGGCAATATTGAGAAAGAATTGATTAACGGGCTCATTTTGGCACACCCAGACCTTATTAATCCGTTCTGTATTATCACTGGAGCATCATGAACCCGTCTCTGAGAAGTGTTGTTCCAAAAAACCGAAGGAAATTGGCATATGTGCTGGAAGAATGTTCCATTTTCTGTTCGCCTTTTCTCCAGGTGCTAATGTACGAGGGTTGTTCGGAAAGGAATGTCCGGTTTGGTATAAAACATAAACAATCATATATTATTCAAAAACTCTTTTTATTTAATTCCTTACATATTTATATATTGTTCTATATATTTTCCATATTTGATCAAACATTTATCACAACTTTCTATAAGATTTTGTATCCGTAAGTCATAGACACCTGGTGTCTGTGAGGATAACTAGCCTTTAGCTGCTTCTTTCACCTCGTCACGTGTTACGAAGCACTTGCCGTTGAAGGGCTCCTTTAGGTAGCGGGACAAGTGAAAATCGCTCGGCACCAAATCTGGACTGTGCGGTGGGTGGTCAGTCTGTTCCCATCCACAAGGATCAGATTTTGGATGTGAATGGCGGAATGGGTTCTGGTACCGTCATGCAGCAACAGGACTCCAGACTTCGGAATGCCACATCAGTTATTCTGCATTGCACGTCAAAATACAATCGGGGTAGTGCAGTAAGGGGCTGCATTTATTGTTGTCCTTTGCTGCATAAACTCGACTAACAAGGCTCCGTGTCTATTCCAAAACACGGTTACCATAACGTTGCGTGTTGAGTTTGTCTGCTTAGTCTTGACTTAGACTGGTGATGTCATGTGATGCAATTTCATGACTGACGTGTATACTCTGAGGTCATGTGAGAAACTCACATCTCGTCCCCTGTGACAATGTTTTCTAAAAATTGATCACCTGCGTTATGATATTGATAGAAGAACAAGAGCACAAACCATTCTTTCCATTTAGCGCTTCTCAGTAAGCAGTCTAGGACCGCAACATTTCAGAGACAATTTTGTGCAAAGCTGTTCTACCCACATTCGGACATTCCAATGCTTAAGTTAAAACTGTAACTCGCTGGTTTTCACGAAAATTTTCGTCTACAGCTTTGACCAAATCTTCTGAGATCACTGATGGTTGGCGTGATAGCTATTCATCATGAACTTTTCCCGCCCACCCTTGAGGGCTCTCGACCATTTACGCACTTCACTGTCAGTCATCACATTAGGGCCACACACCTATCTTACTTGCCGATGAATTTCTGCTGCGGCAACGTTCCTTTCTGTCAAAAACCCGAATCTCTGATCGTATTTCACAGTCGGTGGGCTGATCAGTTGTTTTAAAGATTTTGAACAGACACTGTAAACAGCACACTGCGACAGTACCAACGTAGATGGCATATTTTGACGCGCTAGGTAGCTAGGTATACTGGGAGTCTGTGTGCATGTGCATTTCAATGTCATGTGACATTCGATAAGCTACAGAGATTCTGACCTTACTTTCCGAATAATCATAGTAACTATTCAGGTATTGAGGGAGAAATCTTGGGCATGGCCTTTATTGGATTTTACTTGTTTGGAAGAACAACAAAAGTGTATATGGAGTACCGAGCATAGCGATTCTTAATGACTGCCAAACTCAGTCATGGGAGGCTTGCTCAATGGACATTCGATTTAGAAGAATTCTTCTTTAGTATTGAATATATCCCTGGTAAAACGAACATAATGGTGGATGCATTGTCACGGCACCCAACAGTTTATAACATTGTAACGAAGGCAATAGACTAAATAACAGCTTCAGTCTTCCTTATTTGAAAAGTGTAGCTTTCCAGAATTTTGTGACAAAATCCCTTGAAAATACACTCCTGGAAATGGAAAAAAGAACACATTGACACCGGTGTGTCAGACCCACCATACTTGCTCCGGACACTGCGAGAGGGCTGTACAAGCAATGATCACACGCACGGCACAGCGGACACACCAGGAACCGCGGTGTTGGCCGTCGAATGGCGCTAGCTGCGCAGCATTTGTGCACCGCCGCCGTCAGTGTCAGCCAGTTTGCCGTGGCATACGGAGCTCCATCGCAGTCTTTAACACTGGTAGCATGCCGCGACAGCGTGGACGTGAACCGTATGTGCAGTTGACGGACTTTGAGCGAGGGCGTATAGTGGGCATGCGGGAGGCCGGGTGGACGTACCACCGAATTGCTCAACACGTGGGGCGTGAGGTCTCCACAGTACATCGATGTTGTCGCCAGTGGTCGGCGGAAGGTGCACGTGCCCGTCGACCTGGGACCGGACCGCAGCGACGCACGGATGCACGCCAAGACCGTAGGATCCTACGCAGTGCCGTAGGGGACCGCACCGCCACTTCCCAGCAAATTAGGGACACTGTTGCTCCTGGGGTATCGGCGAGGACCATTCGCAACCGTCTCCATGAAGCTGGGCTACGGTCCCGCACACCGTTAGGCCGTCTTCCGCTCACGCCCCAACATCGTGCAGCCCGCCTCCAGTGGTGTCGCGACAGGCGTGAATGGAGGGACGAATGGAGACGTGTCGTCTTCAGCGATGAGAGTCGCTTCTGCCTTGGTGCCAATGATGGTCGTATGCGTGTTTGGCGCCGTGCAGGTGAGCGCCACAATCAGGACTGCATACGACCGAGGCACACAGGGCCAACACCCGGCATCATGGTGTGGGGAGCGATCTCCTACACTGGCCGTACACAACTGGTGATCGTCGAGGGGACACTGAATAGTGCACGGTACATCCAAACCGTCATCGAACCCATCGTTCTACCATTCCTAGACCGGCAAAGGAACTTGCTGTTCCAACAGGACAATGCACGTCCGCATGTATCCAGTGCCACCCAACGTGCTCTAGAAGGTGTAAGTCAACTACCCTGGCCAGCAAGATCTCCGGATCTGTCCCCCATTGAGCATGTTTGGGACTGGATGAAGCGTCGTCTCACGTGGTCTGCACGTCCAGCACGAACGCTGGTCCAACTGAGGCGCCAGGTGGAAATGGCATGGCAAGCCGTTCCACAGGACTACATCCAGCATCTCTACGATCGTCTCCATGGGAGAATAGCAGCGTGCATTGCTGCGAAAGGTGGATATACACTGTACTAGTGCCGACATTGTGCATGCTCTGTTGCCTGTGTCTATGTGCCTGTGGTTCTGTCAGTGTGATCATGTGATGTATCTGACCCCAGGAATGTGTCAATAAAGTTTCCCCTTCCTGGGACAATGAATTCACGGTGTTCTTATTTCAATTTCCAGGAGTGTATTTATCAAGAACAATATAAGTAGTAACATAAGTAATAAGACATGTAGTAAGCCCTTTAGCAAGGACATTAAAATGAAGTTGTATGGAGGAAACCGAAATGGTTCGCGGCAGTACTATTTAGCTAAAGCTGAAATGTTGTTGAAGTGACAGGACCTGGGTGTAGGGAAGCAGCCTACTCACGCCGTATAAAATTCACATCAGTCTTTCCATTGTGTGCCAGCCAGTCCGCTGTAACTAGCTCTGACGTCATAAATGTTGCGCAATACTTTAAAAATCAAGTAAATAACCTGAAACGTTTCTAGTATGTCAGGAGTAATACTAAATCAATATGTGTTGAATATCGGTTCAATAACTTTAACCATTTTCGAAATTTGGATGTTTTTCTGTAAAAATCATTGGCGCAACAGAAAAGAGCTAGAAACTTAAAAATATATATTTAGATTCCTTTTTCATAATAATTTAGTAGAAACAGTATTCTGAATCTCACAAATTAAAAATTGTTGAAATGCATGATTTTCTGGTTTTTGTCTTAGAAATTAAGGAAGCAACATAGATTAAGTAGGCGAATAAATAAGGCTAGGATGTTTAAATTTAAGTAGAGGGGAGATCAGCTATAATGGTAAAGATGTAAGAAGTTTTAACTGAATAACTATAAAACTATAGCGATAGCGTATCTCCAAAGAGCAAGTTCAAAGCTCGTCTACTGCATGTAGTGCAATTAAATTAATTCTCTCGCCCAATATATTTTACTTAGACAGGTCAAACTTTTATTATCATTACTTACCTGTGTGTGATTGCACATTTAAATTGAGAGCTTCATCGGCCATCCGCAAAGGAAGCAATGATTTATTCGATAACTTAAAGTGGTGCATTACTAGCCCAGCGGCTAGTCGGGAGAGCGGATTTGGTCAGGCGTTCCCTTAGCCATCCGCACCGCGGCTTTATATGTAAGAACGCTGCGCGAGAGAGAAAAGGCCCCAGTTCTCTCCAGACGCTGATTAGCCCACCACCTGTGCCGGGAGTCGTGTCGCGTCGCGTCGGTATCATTGCTATAAACAGCCTCGGATGCCGTAATAAGTTACTCGGGATACGTATAACCATGAAATCGTTTTCGAGTGAAGTGTTAATTCTGGGATGACTTTAATGATCTATCTTCAGTTTGCGTATGTCGTATTTTCACGTGCCGCCGCGGGACAGACATTCTACCATTATTTAGCGTGGCGTTTGATGAACATTATCATCAAATTATGGCGAGCATTCACTTAAACATTTAATTTGAACAGTTATAGTTGTCTCAGCGCATTAGACTCTGAACTGCTCTGGTAGTTGGATTGTGTGGATTCTTTTTGGTCTGTGACTTTCAGAATATAGTGAACATTTTAGAGAAAATGGTTTTTGATTATGAATCCCAGACCATCTCCTAATTCCTATGAGCTATAAGCTGTAGCTATAAATGTATTTCTCAGATGAAGTGGGCGCTAGGAATTCTAATTACAGGCTTCACGTTTTGCTAATCACTTTCTGGTTGCCAATATTGTAGTTAGAGAGCCACTGTTGAGAACGGCAAACAACAGCATTAAATAAATAATAGTAACATTCCAGAATGAGATTTTCACTCTGCAGCGGAGTGTGCGCTGATATGAAACTTCCTGGCAGATTAAAACTGTGTGTCGGACCGAGACTCGAACTCGGGACCTTTGCCTTTCGCGGGGAAGCGCTCTACCAACTGAGCTACCCAAGCACGACTCACGCCCCGTCCTCACAGCTTTACTTCTGCCAGTACCTCGTCTCCTACCTTCCAAACTTTACAGAAGCTCTCCTGCGAACCAGGCAGGACTAGCACTCCTGAAAGAAAGGACATTGCGGAGACATGGCTTAGCCACAGCCTGGGGGATGTTTCCAGAATGAGATTTTCACTCTGCAGCGGAGTGTGCGCTGATATGAAACTTCCTGGCAGATTAAAACTGTGTGCCGGACCGAGACTCGAACTCGGGACCTTTGCCTTTTGCGGGAAAGCGCTCTACCAACTGAGCTACTCAAGCACAACTTACGCCCCGTCCTCACAGCTTTACTTCTGCCAGTACCTCGACTCCTACCTTCCAAACTTTACAGGAGCTCTCCTGCGAATATTAATTCAATAATTCCACCTGCCGGCCTACATGGGGACTCTAGGCTGTCAGTAGTTAACCCCAAGGAAATAATTAATAAGTTAATTAGTATTGTTAATTTATGATATGTACGTTTTGGGGCATACAAATGCCTTTTCTAATTGAGGAAGGCTGGTTATTTTAATGCTACGCTGAAGAGAAGCAGGAAGTTACTCATTCTGCAGGGCCTGCCAGAACCATTACCGAAGTGCAATAAAATGTGCAAGATTAGTGGGACAGTTTATAACAGGATGCTATTGGGCACCTTTATGATCATTTGCATGCGAGCATACATGGTTCTGCTCCTGCTAGACGGGGGTACAGTGTGTATTGATGCGACTGTCGGGGCACAATTTACAGTGGCATGTCTGCTTCATTTGGTCTGAATTTCTTATCACATGCTCCTACAACGATCAACTAATGAAATTGTCAATAAAATGATTTTATCCTTGAGGATGATGTATTTTTTTCTGCAGTGTATTTCATTTTTGTAATGTAATTTCAGACACCTAAAATGTTTGGCGTGATTGAATGAATGGGTGAAAATAGCGATTAGGTATTGATAAATAAAACAATCACGTAATGTGGGACAGTACTCCGTAGCCCAATTACCAACCAGATTAAGTGGGAAATACAAACTGACCATAGTTTACAATAGAGTAATGATACAGCTACATAAAAGGAAATTATTTCATATTTTGCATTATATTATCTCTTAGTGAAACATGCACTGGCACATTTTTTCATCTGATGAGGGAAGTAGTGAAAGGCTCCTTCTGATCACTAGCTGGGTCGTTACATTGAGATGAACCTCAACTTAAGTTGTTTGTTTAAGTTCCTCTTCTCTAACAGGATGGGAGTTTGCAAAACAATGAACATTATCAGAAGGAACTGTGGGAGATCAATGTATGAGATTTTCTCCATGTAATTGGCTGATTTTAATTTGGATGGATTTCCTTATCTAAGCAAAGTATGAGCATTCTTTATTACAGGATATGAGGGGATGAAATCCTAACTTGAAGTCGGCTTTCAGCAACAGCCGTGAGTTAACCCATTCCGGGGCGAGTCTTTGTGAAGGGAGCTTTGTATAGGCAGGGTCACAACTCTGGTGATGGCCCGCACTATGGGACGGTCATTCGCTGACAATAGGAGATAGTTGCGTATTCCTGTGGTGGTGTGAGGCGACTTCCACAAGACGCCGAGATATATTTAAATGGCGAGACTAGATGCAAACTTAGATATGTCCCTTTTGCTGGTCTTATAATGAGACGTTTTGGATGGGCCAACCTGGCAGCGCCACGACAGGCGGGGCTGAACGAACCTGTGTTCTCGGTAGATGCTCAGACACGTCTCGGATTAGATAGCGAAAAGAGAGGCACTCTTTGTAGTTATGACGCAAGGAAATTCTCTAAGAGAATACAAACTCCATAACAAGCAGGGAACATGCGAGTGGGTTTTGCAAACCGAACTACCATTTTTGCTCCTTGACTTTCTCCAGTAAACGTTCGTGAAAAATTTCCATGTGATCTCAGTACGAGGGGATGACAGAAAGTTGGCTCCTCCCTGTCCCACAGGCTCGTCTCAAAAATTGAACTTAGAGAGGTACAAACGGAAACAGTGTCTCACCTGATTGACAGATCAACTGCTGTTTATAGGTGATTGGCTAGCAATCTACCTTACGCATTTTCTTACACAGAGCCGAAGTGCATCTCATAAAGGAACTAGCAGATTCAATCAGGCCCATGAAAGAAATGAGATCCCAGACCATCATTCCTTGTTGGCGGGCGGAGTGGCGGGTGATAATCAGGTTGGAAACCCACAGCTATCGGGTCGTCTCAAGACACGTCTTCGTTGGTCATCGGGGCTCAGTTCTAAGGGGGACTCGTCACTTAAGACAAATCTGGTCCAGTCAGTGAGACTCCAGCCCGAAGACGTGTATGGTGAGACCTGGACAGCGGTGGGATACCAACCAGACTGACGCCTACCATCCAGCGCGACATCCAGGAATGATGGCCTTGGGTGCCGTTTCTTTTCATAGCAGGACCCCTTTCGTTCACATCTGCGGCACGCTTACAGCATACCAGTACGTCGACGATATTCTAAGCCCAGTTCTGTTTCCCTTCATGATAAGCCATCCTGAGTTTACATTTCAGCAAGATAATGCACACCCACACACGTCGAGAGTTTCTACTGCTTTTCTTTGTGCTTGCCAAACCCTACCTCGGCCAGCAAGGTTACCATATGTCTCCCTAACTGAGAGCGCTTGGAGCATTGTCGATTTCGGATTTTGACGACCTAACACTCCAATTGGAGAAGTATGGCACGATATCCCTCAATAGGGCATCCAAAAACTCTATTAATCAATACCAAGCCGAATAACTGCTTGCATAATGTCCAGAGATGGACCAATGCGGTACTGATTCAAATGGCTCTGAGCACTATGGGACTCAACATCTTAGGTCATAAGTCCCCTAGAACTTAGAACTACTTAAACCTAACTAACCTAATGACATCACACACACCCATGCCCGAGGCAGGATTCGAACCTGTGACCGCAGCAGTCCCGCGGTTCCGGACTGCAGCGCCAGAACCGCACGGCCACCGCGGCCGGCAATGCGGTACTGACTTCCTCAATTTTTGAAGCCATTTCTGTTGAGTAAATCATCAAATTTTTCTATTTATCTGTACAGGAATGTCACATCTATCGATTTTCTTCCCATTCGTATAATACTTTCATGGTGCGTCTGTTTTTATTTATTTATGTTTTTGTCTGAGAGTGGTATACGGGTGGGTCAAATGGACAGATGGGAAATAAACATAAAACGTGAACAAGTGCGAGTAGGACTGGCGCTCAGAGGGTTTCGTATAAACTTAATTATGCTTGTAGATAATAATAATAATAATAATAATAATAATAATAATAATAACTTTGTGGGCTCGATGGCCTGGTGCAAGTCGTTCTACTGACGCCACTTCGGCTACTTGCTTGTCCCTTAACTACCCCAATTATCCAAGTTGTGTGCCTGACGACTCATCTCATCGTTGAGAGGTAAAGGCTAAGTTAAAACGAAGACTGAAAACTCCGTGCCCCGACGTAGATTCGCTCCGGGGACCTCTCGATTTCCAGGAACACGCTTTACCACTAGACCACCGGGCCTGACATGTACACGTTTTATACAGGTTTGGTGAGTAATTTTATGAGTATCAAAATGTGTGACATATATGACTGTATCTTTCGATTGCACTGGCTTAGAACATTAAATTCATTAGAGCGCCAAGGGGCCGTAGACCTTAGTATTTGACATAAATTTCAACTTGATACCCACTTTCGTTTCTGAGGAAAATAAGTCTTAACAGACAGACTACAAACGCCAAAAAAAAATTTATGTGATATTATTAAAAAATAAACCATATTCCGTTTTATTCTTTTACTTGTACTGTGAAACCTTACTTCTTGTCAAATTACGTGATTCTAGGTCACAGATAAGTACACTATGGGTTCTGATGAGTGAGTTTGCGAGTATCGAAATGTGTGACTAAGAGGCTGTATGTTTTGATTACGTTGACTTAGAAGCTTAAATTTTCGACACCACCAAGGGGCCGTAACCTTAATAAAATTTTTACTTCATACATCGTTCTGTTGCAAGACAAAGCTCGCTCACACGGTGCCAAGGTTGTTTCGACTACGATGCAGAAGTTTCGCTGAGAAGCTCTTACAGTTGCGATTTCTCCCCAAGTGATTTACATACTTTTGCAGCTCGAAGAAAGATATTCGTGGCCGTCGATTTGCTTCGGACAAAGAGGTGCACGCATTTGTACAATCATGCTTCTGTAGGCAACCACAAACATTTTTCCATGAAGACATTAACCGTCTTGTCTCACAGTGGGACAAATTTATTAAGTTATGGGGATTACTTTTCAAATAATGAAGAGTTAATTTATCTTTATTCCATCTGTCTTGTTTTTATTTGACTGCTCCTTATACACAAAAGATGTGTGTGTGTATGTTGACCTTAGCGTAAGTTAGATTAAGTAGTGTGTACGCCTAGGGACTGATAACCTCAGCAGTTTCATCCCATAGGAACTTATCACAAATTTCTAAATTTTCCCATTATACATATTAATCGAAGCTAATGACCACGCTGTTAAGCTGTCTAATCAAAAATGTTTTTCATTCATTCAATAATTATCACTACATATTACATCCAAAAAGCCGAATATTAGAGACGTCGAATATTGTAAACGTGTGTCACAAACTGCACATACGACACAAAATTAGAAGACATTATCTGAAAAGGAAAGATAAGCCACGTTAGATATAAAAAGTTTTGGCACCCTGTCATAGTTCTCTCCATGAACTAGATTAACGGTGCAAAAAACTCCTTTTGGTTAAAAAGCGCTAAGAAGAATATGAGTGCAATTTAATACAGGCTTCTGAAAACACCAGCACATGCAATTGATTGAATCAAAGGAGCCGCACAGGATTAGCCGAGCGGTCTAGGGCGCTGCAGTCTTGGACTGTGCGGCTGATCCCGGCGGAGGTTCGAGTCCTCCCTCGGGCATGGGTGTCTGTGTTTGTCCTTAGAATAATTTAGGTTAAGTAGTGTGTAAGCTTAGGGACTGATGACCTCAGCAGTTAAGTCCCATAAGATTTCACACACAGTTGAACAGTTGAATCAAAGGACTTCGGGTTTGTATTAATTTCTCGAAGCCAAAATTATCCATTTGAACCTGGTTTGAAAGCCAAATACAGTTTAGCCTCATAATGTGATGAACTCAGTTCGTTGCAAGACTAAGTTTTATCTGAAGGCTGAGTTTGTTGACAGTTATTCCGCAACTAGTTCATTCGAATACTCTCACACGTTTTGCCGAGTAAATTATGGGAACGAGACGTGCGCGTATGGAAGCGAGGAATGTTGGCTGCATTTTTACATTATTGCCTTCATTCGGATACATTAATAACGAACTGTTTTTTTTAGCCATTCATGTTAGAACAAACAATTCCGGCTGACAGCCAATGATATGAGTCAAAGCCCCCGTGTTAAATAGTGGAAAAGATGTTAAGGCATAACGACACGAGTATATTGAGGTTATGAGAGACAGAGTGCTGCTTTTATGAGGCATCCTTTTAAATCACACTCAATCAAAGCTACTCCTCAAATTAATGAAAGACGCATGAGGTTAGAAGAGTTACAGAAGATCTCACATCATCGGGCAACGGCTAATGAGTAGTACAGTGAGAAGCAATGTTATTTGCAATACGCTTAACAGCCACGGGTTTGGGAGAGGAGGAGAGAATTCAAAATAGCCCTGATCTCATTTCATACTAGACGGTACACGAAAAAGGCGTGTGGTTATGGGATGCCTACATGATCTCAAGCCCCAACGTGACCGCAGGATACAGCCTCACGCTAACGTATCCAACACTAACAGGCTCTTCGTTGACCAGAGTCGCCTCTAGGGCGCATAAGGATTTCCACAAGCCTCGTATTTTTCTCTTTAAGTATGGTTTTCTTTGAAAGTCTATCCCCGCACACCTGAAGACTTGCGGTCAGAGGGAAACCGCATGCCTTTGCATAAATCGGCAAAAGCAATATACACTGCTGGCGACTAGAATTACAACAACGCGAAGGATATGAAAACGATTAGCGTTTCAGCGAAACTGCACAAGATGGGTAGGATTTCTGTCACCTAAATTCTGTATAGATGGAAAGATTACACAGCGGGTTTCGCATTCAGAAATAACATTGGAATTTTTGCTTGTGAGAAGACTGAGTTATGTCTTCGATAAACATCTACCAGCACGTGTTTCAGTTCTTCAGCGGCAAGTTCGTGGCAGATCTAGACTGCAGTTTATCGTTTTATGATGTCGCTCGCATTGGTCGAGATCCCACGAGTGTCGTGCGAATATGGAATAGATGCGGTCAGCAGGGCCTTACTCTAGGTCATGCAGAATCTCAACGAACCAAGCCTCATGTGATAGCCTCCTACTAGCTCCCGTTAAATACTCCAGAGTTCCAGCTGTCATCTTGAGTTGATCTTTGGGATAGATGGCATTCACACTAGTAGCACTAGAGTTCATGATTACGATATTGCAGTGAATTTATGTCCTGGATGCGCCAACACAGTCTATTAAGTAGCTGATGATGTACTCCAGATGATGGTCATGCTACTATTTTGTCTGCCATGTACTCATATAGAAACTGACTGTGTTCTGACAACACCACATTTCAGGGTGCTGCTAGCACTGAACCTCAATGTGGAAGGCAGCAACGAGTCCTCTTGGGGTCCATGTTCCTGTCCAACACTCAGGTATCTCTTCTACCAGGCAGTAGAGAGGAGATCAACTGACCACACAGTTTCTGACACAGTTTGATCACGTAGCCGTCATCAACGCTTATCATAGAATTCAAAGTGGGACCAAGGACACTGCAGCAGCCAGCGCAAAATAGTTTCATACTGGAAAAGGGCTGTGTGTGGTCGCTGACAACCAGTTGTGACTCCTCGGTCGCTATATCTTCTCCTGGGAGTGCAGTGAGTTGACTGGTTAGACGTCAGCTATAATCCAGCACGCAGCAGAATAAGCAACAGCCAAGACTGATGTGCAAGAACGCTGACTTGTAAACATTGTGATTGAACTCCTGCAGAAGTGTCGCCACTTGGCCCCTCTGTAGAACATTCACACCTCTAAACATTTTGTCGGTTAATTTGGTAAATATGATAACATAGCCTTAAAAGATATACTAAACCAAGACACTCTTGAACAATCTACACAAAATTACAGTGGCATGGTCCCTTGTGTCACTAGATTATTAAAACAGTGTGGTAACCATTTTATGGCAAGTCTTGGTAAGTTAAATCAAAATTTTGTTGGTGCATGAAATGTACATCTCCCATCCAGATCAAGAACACAAAATTATACTTGTAACAACACACACAGACGCCTAGAAGCAATCATTCTTCCTACAAATTATCTGGGAATAAAATGGCAAGAAATCTCATTGCATTATAGAAATATCGTCCTCTAAAATAAATTTTAGAGAGATTTTAATTTGTTGTGCAAAATAACCTCTGTGCAATGTAAGTTTCAAGTAAGGTCATTTCCATACAAATAATTACTGATATCCCCTATTCTTTAAGCAAGGAGATGTACTAAAGAAAACTGTTATTAGTGTATCCAAAGCTGTTTGATGTTGCTGAGAATTCCATCCTACACTTTGACGTAAGTTGAAATATTGTGGAATTAAGAGAATAATTCATTTTAGATCGAGGTAATAGTAGCAGGTGTTTCTTTCGAGGATCAAGAAACAGTGCAGCAGGTTTTTAATCTAGGTGTTTTACTATATGACAGTAATTATGGGAAAAAATGGGCTCTCCGTTAGTGGGAAAATCAACGTAGAAACCATTGCAGTCATCAAGATGATTGGAAATGGAGTGCAATTTAAGTTTATACCGTAAGTGACACTTTTTTTAATGTTCAATGAGTAATAAAATATTGTTACAGGGTCATTATATAATCTCTGGATCACTTGACGTGGGTGAATTAATTATACTGCTACGAACAGACGCCAAATAGGCTATTTGATTGAAAGTGCACCAGATATTTTTGGGTAGATAGTGGTACGTCTCAATGGTAGTGACTCCCTGGCGATGCATTCTCTGGGCGACAACTAGCGATTGTATCTGATAAACCACCGCTCACTTGGGCTGAATGAGCATCTTATGGCCTGGACCTCCACACGGTGGCTGCCACAGCGTTCAGAACTTCGGAAACTTGTCCCATGGCAGCACGCTGTACCACACAACCTCGCGATAGATATACGTAAGCGCTGGCGGACGTCGGCTTCACGCATTTTGTGAGCGGTGGGAATAGGTGGCTGGTTGTCAACCTGTCGGATGGCTCATGCAACAAGTTTGATCTACCTATGGAACAACAGCAGTTATCAAAATAAGATTCTGTGACCAGAATCAGACCAACAGTAGAATAAGCTCACTCTCTTCCGTCAAAGAGTTGACTCAGGGCGTTGCTGTGACTTCTGATCAGCCTTAGCGTAGTGTTTCTGCAAGTCTTTGACTCACAAATCTTCCACAGATGTTGAGCATGGCGGCGACACTGAATCGTGGCGGCCACAAACTAGAATTCGCAATGCCATGAAACATGGCTGATAATTAGTAAGCGTACTGTTTCCATGTGACATAAGTTATGTGCTATTTATGAAATATGTTAGTGTGTAAAGTGAGTATTTTTTTGTTGTTGTTGCGAAAAACTGAATGTTGCTTGCTTGAAACAAAAGAAAGTGCAAATAACTTTTTGCACAGAAGTATTACTAAAGTGACCTTTTTTCATCACAAGGCGATAAAGTTATAAATGAAGGCGAAAATTTTATATTTTTATTACTGAAGATAGTGTAAAAGCTTTCTTTGGAATGTCAAATTTAGGATCTTGTGCGTAAACTACCTGCTGCTGTCTTCAGTTCTATTCTCGTTGGATTGTCTTATTTTATTATTGGCTTATTTTCTCTTTATTGTGACATGCAGTACTATAATTACCTGATGGAGCAACTCCATTTATTGATACAACTGGTGTTGTGGTCAGTGATTGAGTTGTAATGTTGGAGGATCCAGCTCAGTCTTTTAAAATGTTCAGAATGCGAATAGTCCTAATCTCCAATGAACTGACGTGACAAATTTGTTTGTAGAACAACACGAGTTGTAGTGAATAAGAGAGTAAGGAAAAGCTGTATACTTATCCAGGAAACACACGAGGTACATCGATAGCATGGCTCACAAACTGAAAAAAGGATAAATCAATACCACAAACTGTTAGACAGCAGAAGTTGGCGTGTGAAATTAAAGTCAATATAACACATTACGGAATGAGCAAGAAACTACAGGCTGGCCCGTAAGTGTTAAACCACCCTCATAAAGCAAAGCAGCTTGACAAACCAAAGTTTATAGTCAAATACTATGGGGAAGGAGAGGGGAAATACCTATGAGGCTATGTTACCAACATGGCGAGCGTTCTGGAAGCCACTACCTTAAACGCAATTCGTAATTTTCAAATGGAAATGCGGTCATATGCCGTATCAGGCAGAGATAATCACACGAGAAAACGACATCGTGTTTCATTTGCGTATAGCTTTACTCATTCTGGAGATAGGTGGGATTTTCCACAGAATAGGGCAAATCCTGGTGATAACACATATGATTTCGGGATGTGCTCGACGGGTTGTCCAGCACGTTTTAACGTCGTCTTTATCCATTTCATCCTTCCTCGTGGACTTTAACCAACCCATGTACTGGAATGCGAGCATCTACATGTACGTCTATAACACTAATACTTATTTCACAATTAAGTGCTGTGACTATAGCTAACGATTACTGCTAGTGTAGTTGCTCTCCCTAGCAGCATTCCATATGAGAAAACCAGTTGCGTCTTTACCTGCGGTTACTTGCACATTAGTTACTTAGGATATGCACAGCCCCGTTTAAGAAGAACGGCTCAATGTGGTCATGTGGTGGAGCCGCGCACATCTGCTTTCATGCCCCACAGCTAATTCGCTGGAAATGATAACCTGTAGCGATGATCCTGCAGTCAAAAAGCCTATGCACTGGCTAACATTGCGAATTAATAAAATACACAAAAGTACAAAATAAAAGTTAAATGAATAATTTAATAACAAGAGTTCTATTCTAATGTCTGTAATTGAGGTAGACGACACAGCGTTATACTGAATAATGTTTATTCAAGAAAGAACATCTCAATAAATGGGAAATGGTCCTACGATATTCAGTTAAAATACGGACAGAAAACGTCCTTATCAAATGCAGTGAAGTTACGTTGAGAGCTTTATGAAAATCGTGAGAAAATTCACAAACTAAACAGTCATCAGAGATACGCGGAAACTAAGTCCATTTTGTAATCATAATACGAGAACTATTCATCTGCACAAAACAGTTTCAGAGTTCAACACGATGATTCACAAACATGAGATACAAAGAACATAAACTCATACTCCCTATATCCTCATTTCCGTAATACAGGCAGAAAAAGTTGGACCACATTCAGACCTCTCGCGATGTAAGTCCCTTCAGAAGTTAAAGTATGGGAGTGTCCGTTCACTGCTCAATATCAGTCGCATACACTATCAAATACCACTCATTACTGCAGGCTGGTTTGCCTCTTTCAAGCATGGACATTAAAAAAAAGCGTGAAATCTTATGGGACTTAACTGATAAGGTCATCAGTCCCTAAGCTTACACACTACTTAAGATAAATTATCCTAAGGACAAACAAACACACCCATGCCCGAGGGAGGACTCGAACCTCCGCCGGGACCAGCCGCACAGTCCATGACTGCAGCGCCCCAGACCGCTCGGCTAATCCCGCGCGGCCATGGACATCAAAGTGTCCAAAATCTCTCCCTTGAGCTCGTTATTTGAAAAGTTCCAGTCTCCACTTGACTCTCATACTGTTCTGCTTTTCCATGGGCTGAAGGTCGTCCCCAACAAAAATCCATTGTTCTTGAGCTATACAGAATTTATTTGACTCAACATGACCACTTTCCACACTAAACAGTAGTATTAAAACAATATTTAAATAGGTAGATGTTACAAACATCCAGTGACAGTCAGCTTATTCACAATACTTACAAATAAAGATTTATTCATTAATAAGTCTGAATTTCTGTACAAGTGCACCTACGTTAAATAAAAAGAGATTGTTGCTACATAATGTTTAAACAATTATTTATATCTGCTTACATCTTTTGGCAATGGTTGTGTCAGCTAACACATATGGTTGACCACTTCGTAAATCGCCATCATTTGGTATTATCAATTCTAATTAATATTTCAATAAAGTTACTGGCAAAATAGTAAACTTTCCGTTAAATACATACACAACATGACAAAATATCAGGTATTTATGCTGTATTCCTTTGCTGTGCAATTGTGGAAGATACAATGTTCCAAAAAACATTTGCATAATGAAGGAATACAAAAAACCTAATAAATCAAGAACTAAAGTAGATACAGATACGTAGATTTCTGAGGTGACAGCTGTAGTGCAACGCTATCACCTGAGATATTGTTTGCTGAAAGTGCGTGAAACGTTTAAAAGTTGTTCAGTTAAAGATTCATTATCAAACTGTTTATTCTCCATGAAGTATTAACTTCTGTAGTTTTAAAGATATTGAAATATTCTTGCGTCACTGGATGGCCTTATTTTTCTGAGATCGCGGATGTATTCAGATTTACTTGAATATTTAACTGTGAATTATTATAGATGCTTGATGATCCGTTGAAGCCATCTTTCAGCTGGTCTGACACTCTGCCACTTCTTGAAGCTCTGTCTCCTGCACATAAAGCCACGTGAGCAACAGCCGTCCAAATTCACAGCTTTGGCAGTTACGCATTCACGGCGACGCAGCTCGTGTTTGTACCTGAACTCGCCCGTACCGTCACCTAGTCGCGAGAAAAACGAACAATTAAATCTTTCCGTGAGAGCTCTGATTTCTCTTACTTTATTATAATGATCTTACATGAGGAAAAAATAGTAAGCAACCTCCGCTAGGAGGTAGTGGAGGTGCAGGATTCCTGCATTTGCTCTCCTTGCTCTCATTCCCTGAGTATGGGACTATTTATTAATTATTACAATGTTCATTTCTACTTACGCAAGTGGGTACCAAAAAATATTTTCGCATTCCGACGAGAAAGTTGGTGGCTGAAATTTCGCGAAAATATCCTGAAGCATCCAAAAACGCCTTTCTTTCAATGATTATGACTCCAGCTAGCTTATCATAGCTAGCTTATCATATCCGTGACACTCTCACCCCTATTTCGCGATAATACAAAACGAGCTGCACTTCTTCGGAAATTTTAGAAGTCCTTCGTTAATCTTATCTGATGCGGAACCTACACCGCGCAGCAGTACTGGAGAAGAGAACGGACGAGAGTAGTATAGACCTGTTGAATCTTCTAAATGTTCGGCCAGTAAATTGCAATCTTTGGTTAGCTTTCCCCACAACATTATCCGTTTCAGTTTTCCAATTTAAGATATTCGTCATTGTAATGCGTAAGTATTTAGTTGGCTCAAATGGCTCTGAGCACTGTGGGACTTAACATCTGAGGTCATCAGTCCCCGAGAACTTAGAACTACGTAAACTTAACTAACCTAAGGACATCACACACATCCATGCCCGTGACAGGATTCGAACCTGCGACCGTAGCGGTCACGCGGTTCCAGACTGTAGCGCCTAGAACCGCTCGGCCACCTCGACCGGCTATTTAGTTGAATTGACAGCCTTTATATTTGTGTGATTTATTGTGTAGCCGAAATTTATGGGATTCCTTTTAGTATTCATGTGCATGACCTCACTTTCCATGATTTAGAGCCAATTTCTACTTTTTGCACCATGCAGATATCTTGTATAAATCATTTTGCACTTCGATTTAATCATCTAATGACATTATGAGACGGTAAATGATGGCATCGTCAGAAAACAATCTGCTCAGATTGCCTCCCAAATTGTTTACGTAGATTAGGAACAGCTGTTGGCCTATCACACTTCCCTGTGGAACACCAGATATCAATTCTGTTTGACTCGATGACTTTCGTCAATTACTACTAAATCACGATTCCAGTCGCACAACTCTCCATAGGCACGCAATTTGATTAGAAGTCGCTTGTGAGGAACGGTGTCAAAAACATTCTGGAAATCTTAAAATATGGAGTCAATTTGAGATCCCCAGTCGATACCAATCGTTACTTCATTGTGAATAAAGAGCTAGTTGTTTTTCACAAGAATGATATTTTCTGAATTCGTGCCATTTGTCAGTAAATAGCCGGCCGAGTTGGCCGAGCGGTTCTAGGCGCTACAGTCTGGAACCGTGCGACCGCTACGTTCGCAGGTTCGAATCCTGCCTTGGGCATGGATGTGTGTGATGTCCTTTGGTTAGTTAGGTTTAATTAGTTCTAAGTTCTAGGGGACTGATGACCTCTGAAGTTAAGTCCCATTGTGCTCAGAGCCATTTGAACCATTATGTCAGTAAATCATTTTCTTCGAGGTAAGTCATTATGACTTACCTCGAAGAACACAGTACATGTTCCAAAATCCTACTGCAAATCGACTTTAGTGGTATGGATATGAAATTCAGCGGATTATTTCTATTTCCTTTCTTCCGTATTGGTGTGACCTGTGGAACTTTCCAGTCTTTAGGTACGGATCTTTTGTCTTGTAAGCAGTTGCACATGACTGCAAAATATGGAGTTATTTTATCAGCATATTCCAAAAGGAACCTAATTGGTATATAATCCGGACTGTGAAACTTGTCTTTATCAAGTGATTTAAGCTCCTTTGCTAAACCGGGTATATCTACTTCTGAGTTACTCATGTTGTGAGCTGTTCTTGATTCGAATTAAGGAATATTTACTTCGTCTTGTTTGGTGAAGGAATTTCGGAACGTCGTGTTTTGTATCTTCACTTTAGTGGCACTGTCATCTGTGGCATTACCATTGCTATGTGCACCGAAAGCATTCACTCACATAATTTATTACCTGATATTTGGTGATCAGTTGCAACTGCACCACAAAGTGGACTGCTCCTATCAGTAAAGACGAACCTTTTTGCGTCCACGTCCAAGTCCACTTGACCTGATGCCTAGGAGAAAATAAGCAGTAACGGCTTCTTCTTGCTATATTTACTTGCAGGTACTACCCAACATAAAAACATATGACTTATATTAGCTATAATTATTAGTCTGCTAATGACGCAAATGACATAAATACTGATGTAACGTTGTTCAGCATCACCAACAGAAATATCTGTGCTTATACCCATTACATTATATATAAGACAAGGAAACGATTCACCACGAAGGAATTATCCGAACAGGTCTGAAATCGTTAGATGTGATGTATATGTACAGACAAACAAATGATTAAAATTTCAGAAAAAATTTGATGATTTGCCCTTGTGCAGGCAGTTAATCGGCTGCGCATTGATTGATAGAGCTGTTGGATGTCGCCTGAGGGATATCGCGCAATATCCTGTCCAACTGGCGCGTTAGAGTGTCAAAATCCCGAGCTGGTTGGAGGGCCCTGCCCATAATGCTCCAAACATTCTCAGTTGGGGAGAGATTCGGCGACCTTGGTGAACAAGGTAGGATTTGGAAAGCACGAAGGCAAGCAGTAGACATTCTCACCGTGTGCGGTAAGGAGGTTGGGCATCATATTGCTGAAATGGGTGTTCAGGATGACATGCCATGGAGGATTAGAAAACGAGGCGTAGAATATCGTAGACGTAACGATGCGCTGTAAGGGTTTGCGGATGACAACGAAAGGGGCCCTGCTTTGAAAAGAAATGGCACCCCGGACCATCACTCCTGGTGGTCGGGTCGTATGGTGGGCGACACTCAGGTTGGTATCCCACTGCCGTCCGGGGCGTCACCAGACACGTCTTCAACCTGGAATCTCATTGACTGGAGTAGAATTGTCTTCAGGGATGAGTCGATCTGAGCCCCGATGACCAGCGAAGAATTGTCTGCAGTAACCCAATTGAGAATGTTTTGAGCATTATGGACAGGCCCTCCAACTAGCTAGGGATTTTGACGATATAACCCGCCAAATGGACAGAATTGGGCGTGATATCCCACAGGAGAACATCCAACTACTCTCTCAATCAATGACAAGTCGAATAACTGCTTACGTAAGGGCCAGAGGTGGACCATCGCGCTATTGACTGGCTCAGTCTGTGAAGCTCTTTCTCTTGAACAAATCATCCAATTTTTCTGAAACGGTAATGGTTTGCTTGTCTGTACAAGTATATCACTTCTACCGATTTCCGTCCCATTCGGATACTTCCTCCGTAATGTGTCGTTCTTTCTTTTTTAATCTTAGAGCATATACAGAGTGTCCACAAATAAAGGTCCAATTTCAGAATGCTGTAGAAAGAGAGCCACTGCTATGAATGACGTCAAATTTGAACAAAACTTTGACCAATAGATGGCACTGTAAGCGTCAAAATATGCGTACCAACAGACGCATATCACACGCCTGTTCCTCAGTTTGCGTCCGAAAGGCGCAAAATTACGGTGTCCACGAAGGATCGCTCGGTGCTGGTAAAGCTCTTTTAGTGACTGTGCGCCAGTATCTCTGCAGAAGTCAGGACAGTCATGGGCGTGAAAAAAAAAAAGTCATTGGTCCGATGTGTGCTAAGAGTCTGGAAAAAGTGATTACAAAATTCGAGAAGACTCGCTCTTTTGAAGTTCAGTGGAAAACAGTTTATCCGACGTCTGCCGACGATGTGGCCTCAGCATTGCAGGAGGGGTCGAGCGGTGGTATGCAAATATGCAGCGCATGAGGAATACTCTTTTTCTAGTGCTGTAAGTAGCTTTTATGTCTTTAAACTATTTGGAATGTAACACTATTTGCAACCTCACATCTACAGACGCTGTGGTTATTTCAGTTAATTATTACCTACGTAATATGCAACGTAACACCACCGCTAGCTCGCAAACTGCTGCAAGAAATTGCCAATGCTTGCTAATAAATAGTGTTATGTAAGAGATGTCTTGCATCTGACAACGCTGGGTTAACCGTCAAGACGTGCAGTTTCTGAAATAAAAACCTGCGTATGCAGAATTATATTTTAGAAAATATTCGCGTACTTCAAAGCAAAGTCCATAGTAGTTGATAGTATCATTTAAAAATATTGTCTGTAGTGTATGAATTTGGTGTTTTGACTACATAGTTGAGAAATTTCTGTTTCAAATACAGCATTAGAGAATAGAGTTATGCAACATCACCAAAAAATGAAAGAGAAAAATCTATGTCAATGATACGTGCACCACTTAGACGACGGTCGTCTCGTAATACGGAAACATATATTGTGAAGGATTTTAATCCATACTATATAATTCTGCGAATATTGGTAGGAGAATAAAGGTTCTTATATTACGAATGGAAACCCTGAATCTATTTTATTTAAATATGCAGTCCTATTAGAGTTACTAACACTTTTGAGTCTTGTGGCTCATTGGCCAAATGTGGCTGTGTGTGGCTGACCGGATATTCATTAGGTTATGCGCTGCCTACCCAGAAATTCAGTATTTTTCTGTGTATCTCTGGATACAATAATGGCTCCAACACAAGTATAGAAACATCTTCCAGAACTGTTTACGTTTTACGTTATCTAACCCAGTCGCCTCTGAAGTTAACATCGTCACTGCATGTGCTATGTGGTGGCGCTCACGTCAGAATCGTGTTTGTGAGGAAAATATGTACCCCAAGGATTTGACCGGCAATGGAAGAAGACATACTGGCGTAAATTTCCTGATCACCTCTTTCTCCATCAATGCCCTGGATTAAATTGGAACCCTCTCTGCAGTATCACATGAAGTGAGCATGCCGGCCATCAGCTGGGGATGTTAAGCCTGGAGCCCTCACATTTTCTCTTTCGTACTTTATAAACTTCACATAATTTGTCCTCTATACCTCGCGGGACTATCACTCCTAGAACAAAGGATACTGAGGAAAAGTGGCTTAGTAACCGTTGTTTTCAGGACAACTCTCTCTTACTCAGAAAACACGAGACCTATACTTTTTAGAACAGCATCGCTTTAACTGTATGGCAACAAGCCACGCAATTACGTGCGTGGAACTATACAGAGCGACAGCTAGAAGGATTCTCTGCCACTGATGACGCTCAGACCTGCAACTGGGTTGAACATAAAGAGTGCCTTATTTATTTCAGGCAACTAATTAGAGGCACAGAGCGTCAGCGTTGTCGTGCACCGACAACTACTCAGCGTCGTTAGTGGCTCCGAGATCGTTAATCTTGCCGGCCTGACAGGAATGGCTTTGTGCTGATACCAACAGGCTGCTGTGGCTGCGGCTCCCATTTCAACGTTTTGTTGCGGCCTGCTTCCTGCCGTGGCCGATAGGGCGACCAGCTATCTGCAGGACAGCGTCTCTTACCAAGCGACTGGACTGTACAACAACAACAAAAATGTAACTGTAGTTTGACAATCGTTTGAATCTCTCCTTTGCGGTGAAGTAGGTTCGCCAGAACACCACAGTTTGTAGAAACATAAAAAAAAAACGCTAAATAACATCATGCATTGTCTGCCCTTGAACCCATCATTGTGAGGACAGCTGGTGAGGCAATCCAATTAGTGGGTCCGGTTTACAAAGCTGACATTAAAGAGAGAAATGAGTGTGCTGACCACATGCAGCGGCAGTAATGCCGATAAGTGGTACCTCATTCAGAGGACGAAACAGTTATCCGCAGCAGGCCACAGCAACTGCAGCGCCAGGCAGTTGAGTTTGTAACTAGTTTTCATTGATAGGACATGTAATTAATGCAGACTTCTGGTTTACCTCAGTGTTCTTTGTTAGAAATCAGGGACAGGCTTGAATTACTGAATGTGAAATTTATGCAAGGTTTAGGATCTAGACGAATCAGGCTCGAAATGTTCTTCACTAACCAAACAAGATTTTATAAAATTCGTCTTCCTACTGCATCGTATCTGAAGGCGGTCGAAAACAGTTCTTCTACAAAGCTACTGTTATTTGCTTTCAAATTATAAATCTTAATCGCATTGTTGATTTTAGATATTTTTCTTCAGTTACTACTTCAATGTTGTTTAACTTGTAGATACAAATAACTGTTGTTCGTATTTGTCAATTGAATTTTATAGTTAATTTGAGTATTAAATTAAACTTAAGATGCTTCCATCAAACACAATGTATCTGAATCCAAACACCTCAAAGCATAAGATTTATAGTTACACAAATAATTATATTAGAAATGACATACTGCAATACGTGAAGCTGCTGTATAATTAATATTTACCTGTACGACTGGTTTCACTGAGAGACAATTTTTCAGTACCTACCATTCAACGTTATGGATATAGAATAGCTTTCATACAAAAATAAAGTTTGAAAATTAAAGTAAAATACAAGCAATACCTAGAAATTTTTGTTAATAGCTGGTGTTACTTAACTATGTCATAAAACAAATGTCAAAACATAATATTTATAATAATATTATAATAATCAGTGCCTTTGTAGACCATATTAGGTGTCTAACATGAACACTTGAAAAATTTTCGGTTAAAAACAAAAACGAAAATTCTACAAGACAAAGTGCTCGATAGTTGTTCCTATATACCAGATAAATAGCATTAACCGTAACATTTTCTTATACTAAAAATACTGGGGTACCCAAATGCACGTTCCCAGTCGGTGTACGTGGGGAAATGGCAGTACAGATTCATAAGATTCATTCATAAAATCTACTTTTACGCGATATTAAAACAAGATAGCTATCGGCAAAACGGTGTTCACGACAAGGAATAACAATTCTCAGTAAATAAATAAAGGTAATATAAATATTCTTAAACTTTTTTGTTTATTTAACGACTTTCGCTCTACGAGGCTATTGAATCTCGCTGCTTTTTCTAAACGTATAGTAAGTGAAAGTCACAACAACCACATCTCCTCTATTTGGTAAACAAAGGGCGACATCCTAAACTGTTGAAAAGGAAATTAATAAACATACGGTAGGCAGTCTGTACTTGAATTTCAATCGGTAAATAGACTGCAGAAACGCGAGCATCAGATCACTTCCACACAATGAAGATCAGGTACAGCTAATCAACAGTGGGACGATCGGGGACGCCTGATTAGTTAGTTAGCTAGTTTTATGTTCCATGGATCATTTTGAGCGATAGATCGTAATGATGTGGAACGAATCATTTTAGATTCACATCACAAATTAATTTGTGCATATGGTTACACTCTGAACATTTCTAAAAGGAGTAGAAAGAGTTGTCAAGGAGAAACTTTATAATTTTGTTTTCATATTTTACTTTTCTGTCTGTCAGACATTTTATACCAATGGCTAAGTGCCCAAAAATTTTTGTTGCCGCACTGTGCACCCCTTTTTGTGGAGTAACGAACGTCATTTTTCCTCCTGGTATTGTAATTATGTACATGATTGTTCCTTTCGAAGTGTAATAGATTATTCACAACAATTTCATAAGGGAATAAGTATACTGTGGACCAGTACTCACAACACCCAGCTCCTTAAACAGACGTTTACAAGATCACTGTGGGTGAGCATCACGTATTATTCTTACAGCACGTTTTTGTGCAATGCAGACTTTCTTTCTTAAAGATGAGTTACCCCAGAACATTAATGCATATGATATTACTAAATGAAAATATGCAAAACATGTCAGTTTACTAATTTGTCTCTCTCAGAGATTCACTATGATTATAAATGCAAATGTGACTGAATTAGGTTTTTTTAGGAGTTCCAAAACCTGTTTTTCCAAAATTTAAATATCTCATCAGTATGGACACCTAAGAAATTTGAAGTTTCCGACCATCTTTCCTTGAGATGTATCATACTTATCATTGGTGTAGTACCACTAGATGTTAAAAACTGAATATGCTGTGTCTTTTTTAAATATGAGAGTGAAACAATTCGTGGAAAACTAGTTAATGGTAGGGAAACCTCAGGAACCTCCGTTTCTCGAGAAGGCTACTCAGACAATGGCGTGATCAGGTGCAAGAAAATCTGACACGATCTAACTCAGGACAGAGAATGATGGACAGAATTTATTAGGACGGCCAAAAGTCACTCAGCCTAACAGCGTCCCCAGGAAGAGAGCTTTTATAAAAAATGGTTTAAATGGCTCTGAGCACTATGGGACTTAATATCTGAGGTCATCAGTCCCCTAGAACTTAGAACTACTTAAACCTAACCAACCTAAGGACATCACACACATCCATGCCCGAGGCAGGATTCGAACCTGCGACCGTAGCGGTCGTACGGTTCCAGACTGAAGCGCCGAGAACTGCTCGGCCACCAGGGCCGGCAGAGAGCTTTTAACTGTGCCTTTTCATAAGAAATGAAACTGCAGTGCATTAAATGAAGGTTGCTAAGACAAACGAACAAGTGGGAGTACAGAAATTTATGCCGAAACAAGCCGATTTCAAGAGGGGTAAATAATTTACAAGTCAAGTATTTAATCTTAATCAATACACAGAAGTTGAGTGTGAGCCAAAAATAGTAACATTTGTGATTATCTTTAACGTAACAGCCGCACGCAACACGGAATTCTACTTAATAAACTTTAACAAAGAATGTCACTCTTACTAAAACAAAACCAGTCTTACTTAGTAACAGGAAACTCTGTGTCGACTTTCAGCACAAGGGCGGCAGATGGACGGATTAGACGAACGATTGAAGTCGAGGAAATGTACTCTCTCCCTTGTCGTTTAATGTATGTAGTAATGAAAAACCTTGCCCTCAAAATACCTAATCTCTTTCTTTAGTTAACTGCCTTATCTTGGCGGAACAATCCAAAAAATTTGAATCTGCAGAGGTGATTCTAGAGGATGCTATTAAAAGTCTTGAGAATTTCTACAAAGACAGTCAGCTGATCCTCAGTCCATACAAGGGGCAGGGGAAAGATTTCACAAGCTGGGAGGAGATTTCACATACATTACCACAATGTATTGGAATAATTTTACCTATATATATATATATATATATATATATATATATATATATATATATATATATATATATATATATATACTCCTGGAAATTGAAATAAGAACACCGTGAATTCATTGTCCCAGGAAGGGGAAACTTTATTGACACATTCCTGGGGTCAGATACATCACATGATCACACTGACAGAACCACAGGCACATAGACACAGGCAACAGAGCATGCACAATGTCGGCACTTGTACAGTGTATATCCACCTTTCGCAGCAATGCAGGCTGCTATTCTCCCATGGAGACGATCGTAGAGATGCTGGATGTAGTCCTGTGGAACGGCTTGCCATGCCATTTCCACCTGGCGCCTCAGTTGGACCAGCGTTCGTGCTGGACGTGCAGACCGCGTGAGACGACGCTTCATCCAGTCCCAAACATGCTCAATGGGGGACAGATCCGGAGATCTTGCTGGCCAGGGAAGTTGACTTACACCTTCTAGAGCACGTTGGGTGGCACGGGATACATGCGGACGTGCATTGTCCTGTTGGAACAGCAAGTTCCCTTGCCGGTCTAGGAATGGTAGAACGATGGGTTCGATGACGGTTTGGATGTACCGTGCACTATTCAGTGTCCCCTCGACGATCACCAGTGGTGTACGGCCAGTGTAGGAGATCGCTCCCCACACCATGATGCCGGGTGTTGGCCCTGTGTGCCTCGGTCGTATGCAGTCCTGATTGTGGCGCTCACCTGCACGGCGCCAAACACGCATACGACCATCATTGGCACCAAGGCAGAAGCGACTCTCATCGCTGAAGACGACACGTCTCCATTCGTCCCTCCATTCACGCCTGTCGCGACACCACTGGAGGCGGGTTGCACGATGTTGGGGCGTGAGCGGAAGACGGCCTAACGGTGTGCGGGACCGTAGCCCAGCTTCATGGAGACGGTTGCGAATGATCCTCGCCGATACCCCAGGAGCAACAGTGTCCCTAATTTGCTGGGAAGTGGCGGTGCGGTCCCCTACGGCACTACGTAGGATCCTACGGTCTTGGCGTGCATCCGTGCGTCGCTGCGGTCCGGTCCCAGGTCGACGGGCACGTGCACCTTCCGCCGACCACTGGCGACAACATCGATGTACTGTGGAGACCTCACGCCCCACGTGTTGAGCAATTCGGCGGTACGTCCACCCGGCCTCCCGCATGCCCACTATACGCCCTCGCTCAAAGTTCGTCAACTGCACATACGGTTCACGTCCACGCTGTCGCGGCATGCTACCAGTGTTAAAGACTGCGATGGAGCTCCGTATGCCACGGCAAACTGGCTGACACTGACGGCGGCGGTGCACAAATGCTGCGCAGCTAGCGCCATTCGACGGCCAACACCGCGGTTCCTGGTGTGTCCGCTGTGCCGTGCGTGTGATCATTGCTTGTACAGCCCTCTCGCAGAGTCCGGAGCAAGTATGGTGGGTCTGACACACCGGTGTCAATGTGTTCTTTTTTCCATTTCCAGGAGTGTATATATGGTACTTGAAAAATGACCCAAGGCCGAAATCAATATCGTACAGTGGGATAAACAGTATGTAGTCAAATTGAAGTGGATGAACTTTCATTTAAAAAGTATTAAATGACTGTGGTAACAGAAGTCGGAAAGATTACCATTTAGCTTACTTCGCTAACAGCTAGATATTTAATGTCACTAGCTAAATGATCCATTTTGGTAGCAATATTATCCACACCATTCTGAGCTAAAGTAATTTTTAAATAAGAGTAATGATGTTTTTCTCTTCTGGTACTGTATTAGTGGATGTCATCATTCCTTCTGAACTCTAATGAATAATTTACAACAAATTTCACAAGAAAAAATAAGTACTGTGATGCAGTATTTATAATATTAATCCCTTTAAACAGATGACAGAGAATGAGAACCATAGATTATTCTTACGATAAGTGTTTGTATAGTGAAAGGTGGATTACCCCAGAATAAAATTCTATGTGACCTTACTGAGTGAAAAGGATCGAAGTCATTTAATTGAATTATTTGTCTCTCTTCAAGGCTTCACTAACACGATGTGCAAAAGTGCCTGAACTGAGCTCTTAACGCAGCTCTGAAATGTCTACCAATGTAAATGCTCATCAATATGTACAACCAAAAAAGTTAGTCATCCAGCCTTGCATACTAACTTTTGCTCTTGCTTTAAATTTATGAGTTGCCTTGTACCCTCTGATGTGCAGAATTATATGTTCTCTTTTCGTAACGTAAAGAGAGAGATCATTTGCAGAAAACCATTGAGCAGTCCTAACCACATTGTTTACAATTTCTTCTGTTGCTCTATGTCTGTAGAGTTTGATTATAATACTTGTGACATCTACAAAAGAATTAATTCTGCTTCATATGTATTAATCGTACGATCATTAATATGTATGAGAAACAACAGAGTACCCAAAATCGAATCTTAGGGAACTCCAGTAACTATTTTCCCCCATTAGTAAAACATCGCCTGTCTGCAGCTGATGAATTAAGACGTACAGCGTTCCTTATTTTTTTTATGAGGTTTCAAGCCGGTGTCTGTAAGGTGTACCATTAATTCCATAAGCCTTAGTTTTTGTTATTCAGTGTTGCTCTTTACACCAACAAATATCATGGGTAAGTGAAAGAAAATACGTTCATCAACTTACATATACTGGAAACTACTGTGAAGTGCATGGCAGAGGGTACGACATATTAGGTTTTCTTTCTGTTCCAGTTGCGCCTCAAGGGGAGAAGGGGGGGGGGGGAGAGTGAGTGCTTAAATACTTCTTCGTATGTTGCTATTACTCGAATTTTGCGTTAACGGGTATGGCAGCGATACGAAGCGGCTAAAGAATATGTTTAGATTCTTCACTTAATATTGCCTCCTGAAATTTTGTGAGTGGGTTTTCGTGTGATAATTCGCGGTTTAAAGAGTCTGCCAATTCAGATTTTTCAATATTTCCATAATTCTCTCCCTTTAGTAAAAGAAACCAGTGACCCCTCTCGGCACCTTCTTTGCATACGTTCAATATCCCCTTGCTAGTCCAGTTCGTTATGGGTCCTACTCGTGTGAGCAATATTCTAAGATGATTTGCAAGCAGTTTCATTTGTACGCTGAATGAATTTTACCAGAATTATGCCAAACTACCGAAATCTGCCACCTGCCATATACACAACTTATCCTAAGTGATCATTTCATTTCATATTCATGCAGATTGTTTTTACCAGACAAATTTCAGTTATGATACGCTGACATGGTATTCATAAGATACTACTTTTCTGCATTATATGACATTCGAAATATTGCATTTCTGAACAGGTAACGCAAGTTGCCAGTCTGTGTACCACTTTGAAATTTTATCAAGATCTGACAGAATATTTGAGCAGCTTTTTTCAGGTAGCACTTCATTATGGATAACTGCATCATCTGCAAAATCTGAGGTTGTTATTAGTATGGTGTGCAAGGTTGTTAAAGTACAACATGAACAGCAAGGGTCCCAACATATTTCCCAGAAGCATGCCTGGAGTTACTTCTACTTCTGTCGATGGCTCTCCATCCAAAACGTCATGCTGCTGTGCGGTCGGGCCGGTCTGTTGAGCGTTCTATAGAGGCGAGTGTATGGCCGGACGAGGTTGTATGGTACAGCGAGGCGGCCGCGCCGGCTGACCTGACGCTGCAAGCAGAGCTCGGCACTGGGGAAACCACAAGGATAAAGCACCTGGCGAGAAGCGGGTGAGGGCCAAGACGGCCTGACGACTGAAAGTGTCACAGTGAAAGTATTCAATATTCGCTATCAAAGTCAAAACTGCTTACACGTGAGGTACATAAAATATGACTCCTTTTGAAACCGGTGGAAGCCCCTACAACTCAAAATTATTACCATATTTGTATGACGTCTCATTTAGAAGTAATTACAATTTAAATGTTGATTTATTTATTTATAACAACGTAATAACCATGTGCATATATGTTATTAATTCGTATGACACACCAGCGAATAGGTCACGATTTTAGCTACATAATGAGAAAGCTTGGATGTGCGATATGCACAAAATTAAGTTGTTATACAAATTATTTGTAACATTTAATTCGACTGTGATGAAGCAAAGGGTTCAGCACGACATCATTGCCGGCCGGTGTGGCCGAGCGGTTCTAGGCGCTTCAGTCTGGAACCGCGCGACCGCTATGGTCGCAGGTTCGAATCCTGCCTCGTGCATGGATGTGTGTGCTGGCCTTAGGTTAGTTAGGTTTAAGTAGTTCTAAGTTCTAGGGGACTGATGACCTCAGATGTTAAGTCCTATAGTGCTCAGAGCCATTTGAACCATTTTTTGAGCACGCCATCATTTAACTTTAGAATATTGACACTGCAGTAGGAACTACTTTTGTGAAGGTTGTAAGAATTAAGAAATGTTCGTTGGGTCGTGTAGTGTCCCAACGGCGAGTAGAAAACCGATGTGCTGTTGACTAGGTCCTGAGACTTTGTGTCGGAAGAAATGTAAGACAGTAAATTTAAAGGACAAAACATAGATATTTTTATATGGGAGAAAGTGTAAATATATGTAGATTCATGAATATGTTTATGAAAGAAGCATACGTATAATGTGTCCTTCCCTCAGAACCACGGACCTTGACGTGATAGGGTGGCCTGTGTATCTCAACGATACAGATACCGTACCGTAGGTGCAACGACAGCGGAGGGGTATCTGTGGAGAGGACAGAGAAACGTCTGATTCCTGCAGAGAGGCAGCAGCATTTTCAGTAGTTGCAGGGGCAACAGTCTATGTGATTGATATGGCCTTGTATCGTCAGCTAACATGAATATGTCGTCCTGGTACTGCGAACAGCTGAAAGTAAGAGAAGCTGCAGCCGTCATTTTTACCAAGGGCATGCAAATCTACAGTGTGGTTAAATGGTGATGGCACCCTCTTGGGGAAAATATTCCGGAGGTAACATGGTCGCCCATTCGGACCTCCGGGCAAGGAGTACTCGGGAGAATGTCGTCGTCAGAAATAACAAAACAGGTATCCTACGGTAGGAGAGTGGAATGTTAGATCCCTTAATCGGGCAGTCAGGTTAGAAAAGTTAAAAAGGAAAATGAATAGATTGAAGTTAGACGTACCGGGTATTAGTGAAGTTCGGTGCCAGGAGGAACAGGACGTCTGGTGAGCTGAGTACAGGTTTATAAAAACAAAATCAAATAGAGGTAATGCAAGAATACGTCTAATAATGAATAAGAAAAACGAACAGCATAGTGAACGCGTTATTGTAGCAAAGATAGACATGAGGGCTCTGAGCACTATGGGTCGTAGCTTCCAAACTGTAGCGCTTAGAACCGCTCGGCCACCAAGGCCGGCCCACCACAGTAGTAAAAGTTTATATGTCTGCTAGCCCCGCAGAGGATGACGAGATTGAAGGAATGTATATCAGGTAAAAGAAATTATTCAGATAGTTACTGGAGAAAAATGGGGACTGGAATTTGACAGTAGGAAAAGGAACAGAACGAAAAATATTGGGAAAATACGGAATTAGGGGTAAGGAATAAAATAGGAAGCTGCCTGGTAGAATACTTGGTTTATGAATAATGAAAGGAATTACGGTTTAGGAATAAAAGAGGAAGCTGCCTGGTAGAATACTTGGTTTAAGAATAATGAAAGGAAGTTGAATATTTAGAACAAACCTTAGACACTAGAAGGTTTCAGATTGATTATATAGTGGTAAGACAAACATTTAGGAACCAGATTTTAACTTGTAAGACCTTTCCAGGGGCAGATGTGGAATCTGGCCACGATTTATTGGTTATTAACTGTAAATTAATACTGACGAAGTTGCGAAATGATAGGAAATAGAGGAGATGGGACCTGGATATGTGGAATCAACCAGAGGTTCTTTAAACTTTCGAAAGGCGAATTAGGCAACAATTGACTGATGCTAGCGAAAGGTATACAGTAGAAGACGAATAGGTAGCTTTTAAAGAAGAAATGCTGCAGGCTGCAGAGAATCACGTGGGTAAAAATACAAGGCATAGTAGAAGTACTGGATATCACAGGGGATACTGAAGTCAGTCAATGAAAGGAGAAAATGTAAAAATACGGGAAATGAAGCAGGCAAAAGGGAATACTGACGTCTAAAATATGAGACTGACAGAATGTACAAAATCGCTGCACAGCAATTGTTAGTGGACGAATGCTAGGCTATAGAAGCATGACTAGCTAGGGGAGAGATAGATACCGCCTGTAGGAAAATTAAAGAGAGGTTTGGACAAAAGACAAGTAGCTGTGTGAATATCAAGAACTCAGGTGGAGGACGAGTACTAACGAAAGAAGGGAAAGCTGAAAGATGTAAGCCGAAACAAGGCCCCTGGTGTAGACGACATGCTGTCCGAACTACTGATAGCCTTGGGACATACAGCTGTAACAAAACTGTTCTGCCTGTTGTGTGAGATGTATGAGAGAGGTGAAATACCCTCACACTGCAAGAAGAATTAGGTGATGACAAGTGTGAAAATCATCGGACTACCAGTTTAATAAGTCACGGCTGCAAAATACTAACACGAATTAATGAAGACCGGAAACACTGGTAGACGCCGACCTCAGAGAAGATAAATTCGTATTTCCGGAGAAATGTAGTAACACGCGAGGCAATACTGACCATAAGACTTATCTTCAAAGGTGGGTTAAGAAAAGGCAAACCTACGTTTATAGCATTTGTAGATTTGAAGAAAACTTTCAACAATGTTGCCTGTTGCACATCCTCTGAAATTGTGAAGGTACGTGGTTAAAAGACAGGTAGGGAAAGTTTATTTTAACTCGTACAGGAACCAGACGGCACTTGTTAAACTCGAGGGGCCTGAAAGGAGAGCAGTGATTAAGAAGGGAGTGAGACAGGATTGTAAGTTATCTCCAATATTATTCAATCTTACAGTGATAAATCTGTGAAGAAAAGCAAGGTGGTATTTGGAAAGGAAATACAGTTCAGGGAGAAGAAATAAAAATTCTGAGGTTTGTTTACGACATTGTAATTCTGTAATAGTCAGCAAATAACTTCGAACAGCAGCTGAACGGAATGGACGGTATGTTCAAAGAAGAATATAAGACGAACATGAACATAAGTAACACAAGGACATTGAAATGCAGTCGAATTAAATCAGACGATGCTAAGGTAACCAAATTAGGAAGTGAGACATTAAAAATAGTAGTAGGTGAAATTTGCTATGAGGGCAGTAAAGTAATTAATAATGGCTGAAGTAGACAAGATACAAAATGTAGAATTCCAATAGCAAGGAAAGCGTTTTTGATGAAGAGAAATTTGTTAACATCGTATATAAATTTAAGTATTAGGAAGTCTTTTTCTGAAGCGATTCGCCTGGTAGGTAGCCTTGAATAGAAGTCAAACATGGGCGATAAATAGTTTAGAGAAGAAGAGACAGAAGATTTTGAATTGTGGTGCTGCAGAACAATGCTGAAAATTATGTAGTGGTACAACTTGACTAAAAGAAGGGATCGGTTGATGGGACACGTTCTGAGACATCAAAGGATGGTCAATTCAGTATTGAAGGTAATGAAGGTAAATGGAGAGGAGGGGGTAAATATTTTTGAGAATACAGTAAGCAGTTTCAAATGGATGTAGGTTGCAGTAGTTATCAGAGATGAAAAAGCTTGACCAGCATAGAGTAGTATGGAGAGCTGCATGAAACCAGTCTTTGGACTAAAGACAATAACAATAACAATGCATACAAGTCATTATAAAAGTTATGATTTCGGAAAGGTGGTCCAGGGAAAGCAGAAATCTTCGCTTGAGTGGTTGGTCATGAGACCAAGTTGTGGAGAAAGCAAGCAGAAGAGCCATGTGGTCTTCCGTCGGTGTGATCTCAGTGATTAAGATCGGGAGGCCGACAATCCGCATGCGTTAAGATTTTCAGTATACTTGCACTAAGGACTTAGCGCTATTGTAGGTGACCGCATTACGACATTATAGTATTATGCGGGTGGTGATAAAAGTGTCTGAGTTAACTTGAAAATCATCCAGTAAACCAGAAGTGATATCTGGTGTTCCCCAAGGAAGTATTATAGGCCGCTTGTTGTTCCAGATATACATAAATGATATAGGGGACAAGCTAAGAAGCCCTCTTATTTTGTTTTCAAATGATGCTGTCATTTACCGTCTGGTAATGTCATCAGATGATCGAAACTAATTGAAAAATGATTTAGATAAGATATCTGCATGGTGCAAAAAGTATCAATTGACTCTAAATAACGGAAAGTGTGAAGTCAGTCACATGAGTACTAAGTGGAACCATCTAAATCTCCTTTACGCGACAAACCACACAAATCTAAATGCAGGAAACTCAACTAAATACTTATGGAGAACAGTTACAAGTAACTTAAAATGGAACGAACACATAGTTTTGTGGGGTTGGCGGAAGCAAACCAAGGACTTGCTGTAAAAGTCAGCTGTCACAGTTTACCAGCTGTAAAAACCAGCTGTTTTTACAGCTGGTAAACAGTGAAACAGTGACAGTGACAGCTTAATATATAAAACTTCACAGTTGAAGCAGATGAGGAAAACAGAAAACATGACAAACTGTGAAAGAAATCAGTCACTCTAAAAACATAACACATCCGAAAAACCACACCGTGCGGTAAAAAGCCATAAAATAAAAGCCCACTGATAATGCTGCAACTGAAGTGAAACACGTCTGAGATAAAAAACAAAATTGTGTTTTCCTGAAGGCGGACCCCATCCAAAAACATACGCAAAGACAGATTTATTGGCAGAATACTTCGAAAATGTAACGGGTCTACTAAATAGACTGCTTACACCACGCTTGTCCACCCCCTTCTAGGCGGTGTGGGATCCGCTCAGATAGTATTGACGGCAGATATGGAAAAGTTTCAGAGAAGGGCAGCTCATTTTGTATTATCGCGAAATAAGCAAGAGAGTGCCACGCATATGATACACAGGTTGGGGTGGTAGTCATTAAAACAAAGGAATTTTTCGCTGAGGTAGAACCTTCTCACAAAATTTCAATCACCAACATTCCCCGCAGAGTGCGAAAATGTTTTGTTGGCGCCCAAGTACGTATGGAGATATGATTATACGATAAAATACGAAAAAACAGAGCTCGCACGACCGCGCTTTTAGAAACTGGTACGATAGAGAAGTAGCTTAATGGTGGTTTGGTTAATACTCTCTCAGGCACTTAATTGTGAATTGCAGGGTAATCATGCAGATGTAGATGCAGAACATTAATGAGTTTAAACTGAACTTTTTCGAACATTGCAAATTATTGAAACTGTTATACATGATGAACCATCTAAAACTTGCACCGCTGCGGCTGCAGATAAGGAAAGTGCTATCGATATGCAGTTTTGACAGAATGGATTGCCAAACTGTAATCAACAGACTGAAATAATACTTATAAAGTGTAAAAACATGTACTTTTTAAATGGAATAAGGCCTGTTGATATACCACAATAAAATTAGCGTAACTTAGAATGTCAGTGGTGTTTGTTGCAGGATTATTGTGCGAGTCTTTTACGAGAGATCGTATTTTGAAAGATTCCACCACCGTCACTTGTACAGCCTGTGGTAACACACAGTAAAGAATACAATTGCTTACTCTAGTTATGTGGATTCTGACCAGTAACGAGACAACTTGCGATCACTGGTTGCGTTCAAAATGACCACCGGCACCGGTAATACACGATTCCAGTATGATACGGAACGACTGCTACACACATGCTAGCATTTCAGGGGATATGTCCAAGCAGGCTGCAGTAATACGTCGTTGCATATCATCGGGTATAGTTGGTATGTCCTTGTAGATAGTGTCTTTCAGCTTTCCCCACAGCTATGATACAGGTCCTCTGGGTCCAATCCAACGATCTGGTAACAGTTCGTGAAGATATGCTATAGTACTTCGTGCAGTATGGCTGTACAGCCATCATAAACTTTTCCGCGTTTAGTGTTTCGTCTATGAAGAACGGTCCTATGAGGTGATGGTTCACTATTCCACACCACACGTTTAAGCTCCATGGACGCCAAGATTCCATCTGAGGAAGCCAACGGGGATTGTCGACATATTAAAAGTGCATGTTTCGGCATTCACCTGCCCATGATTGGTAAATGTAGCTTCATCAATATACAAGGTACATAATAAATCTGGAGCATCCTTTATTAATGTCCATGTACAGAAGTTCACACGCTTCTCATAATCGTTTCCACGCAGCTCTTGATGGAGAGAGATGTGATAGAGATGGGACCTGTGTCGATGCAGCACGCGTAGGACACTTGCCTGACTCATGCCATTCCCTTGTGCGATTGCGCAGAAGCTAACGTGCGGATCAACTTCAACAGCAGCAAGAACATTAATTTCCCTCTCTTCTCTCGTCACTTGTTTCCTTCTCTTACGTTTTCTAGGTGTTACAGTACCACTTTCCAGTACTGGTTGACGAAACTGACAAATAATTGCCGTGATGGTTAACGTCTATTTGGATATCTTCCCGCATACACAATACAAGGACCAACTGCATTCTTCCTACGCTCTCCATACACCTGAGCATGTCGGCTTCTTCTTCATTGGTAAAATCCGGTCGTCCACTCACGACATACCTCTTGGAGTGTCACACAAAATGACTAGCAAGCTGCAATGCACTCAAGGAACACATCAGCACATTGTAAGCAAATATAACAACAGCGTCCTTAGCAACCACACATGTTTAGTTGCCCAAACAAGGGCCAGAGTGGAAACCTTTCAAAATACTATATCCTGCAAACAGCTCGCGCTAGAATCCTGCAACCAACACCACTGACGTTTTAACTGACCCACCTTTTAGTTCGTTACTGCCAGTAGACCATGTCCCATTTAAAAAAGAGTATCTTAGCACAAAAACACACTTTCTAAGTATTATTACAATTTATTTATTGGCTAGCAATACGAGTCTCCGACTACCAACCTGTTCTATGAAAACCGCACATCATTAACACTTTCCATTTCCGAAATACTTCCGGTGCAAGTTTTAGATGATTCACCCTGCATATGCTACGAACTTTGGGGTTAGCTGGTGTTGGGAGCTTTCGTTTGTCGCTCTGCTTTGCATATCGATTTACTTAAATAATTACAGCAGATCTATTCAGAACAGTATTTCCATCTTTTCGTAGATGTTTCTCATTCCTTTGACTGTGATACATTTAGAATCAGAATTCAAACCAGTGAATTTAGGCTACAGCATTGTCTTTCGGGATACGTTGTTTCATTTTCTTTTGGTAATCAGTCTGATTTTAAATGTGTTTCTAACTTACGCTTAGTTATACAAATACTTCGCTGACTATTATGCTGAACCACATCAATGCTGGACTGTTATTTGGGCCAAAAGGCAGCAGTCCACAACAGACCCTTATAAGGGGAACATGCCTACTCCTCATCATCGATTTCCTCTAAATTTATGTTGTATGCGAGATTTGGCCAGCAATGAGAGTCACGGAAGTGGGAGCTGCAGATGGTCAAGTGTTTATAAAAAAAAAAAAAACATTTCCTGTGTGGGAGGGCGAAGCGTAAGCTATAAATGTTAGTGTCGTTTCTATCCAGTGGTTGGTGCAGTGGAAAGAATATAGTAAAGTTAACTGCGGGTCGTGTGGGCGAGTCACTCCGTGGAAAATTTCTTCATTTTTCAATTTTTAAGTTACTTACACTAAAATAAACCGAAATAATGGGTAATATATAGTTTATATTAATATTTTAATAAAAGTCTTGAAAAGGAAAGGCAAAAGCAAATTTAGACTTGCAAATAAATTACAAGAAAGGGATTATAGGGCGCACATTAGAATTTCATGTAGAAAATTGGATGCATTTATTATTTTATGGTTGATGATTTACAAGTGGTGGGGTGATATTCACGGTAAAAACACGAGAAGCAATAATTTTGTCTCCATTTTGCACACGTTATAAACGACTCATTTATCGAATTGGGTGGTTCTTTTAAAACTTATGTAGAAGAAATATATTCTGACTGTGGTCTCACAATATTCTCGGAAAAGTTAGCAAGCGAATGAGCTTCGTAGCCGTAGCTAGCGTTATCCTCAAGGTTCGATGAGGCGATTTTACCTGCACCAGGAAACTACTGTTCGCACGCAGCTACTAAGGGCTGCTCGAAGGTTAAAATGAAGCTAACTGAATACGAAGTCCTGTATTCTTTAATTACAGTCACTTCTTGGAAAGCTAATTGCAGATACATCGTGGGCGCCGAAATTACTGTCTTTTCTTGGATATTGATTTGCAATCCCAAATAGTGTTTTATTTTTCCTTTTCATGCCTTATATGTAAATATTAAAAAATACAATCATTGAGCATTACTTCGGTTTATTTGCAATGTAATTAACGTACGGTACAGATTGAAAATAGTAAAAATTTTCCTCACAGGGTTTCTACCCCACGACCCTCGGATTAGTTTCTCTTCTTTTCCTTAATACTGGAGTAGTTGTATCCTGATGGTCTTTGCGTGGCATTACCAGGGGTGAAGATGATGAACCCTTCTAAAAGAAATCGAACGCATACCCAGCACATAGCGACCGATGGTCTTTGTAGTGTGGTCCCTTCAATCCCCACAAGCCAACCAACTAACCCAGCACATATCTAACTTTTTCATTTTTTACAATGAAACGTTCCTGGCGCCAAAAGGAAAGCATGGGGGCAAAGTGGTCAAGAGTCACAACCAGAGGCCTGGTCACCATGTCACTTTCCCTCCCTCCAGGAACCAAGGACAGTGTAGGGAACTTGGGGTAGAGGTAAAAAGCACACAAATGAGACGAACGTTTTTTTTCCACCTCCACCAAGCATAGCAAGAAACCGACACTCCACGGAGGAGGAAGCGGCAATTCGCGACACACGCACTATTTTTCGGAGGAGAATATTCAAATTATCAGAGAATAACTGGTACTAAGAGTTGAAAATGCGTGGATCAACTCCTCATTGCAGTAACAGCCCACAGTTGAGCTCCGTTAAAAAAGACAATTAGAGAAAAATTGCACAATTGCACAATGTCGTTCATTAAGGAAGTGCCATCAGCAAACTGCGTGTCTACAAATCCACTTCACGGAGTTCGTCTTCATTTGTGGGCTGTATCCCGAGTCCGGAATGAGGAGGAATCTGATGAGGATTCGTGCGGCCAGCATCTGTCACACCGGGAACCAGACTCCTTTGTCGGTATGCACACCACGCGATGTTCATCCGTGTCCAGAACATCACAGGCGACGCACAGTGGTGTAGCTGCAAGCTGAATCTTGTAAAGGTGTGACCGGCATACTTGCTTCCCTTTGACTGTAAGATATCATGCAGACTGCACGATTGCACACCGATCGCCAGATGGTACGCCAGTCGACCAACTTGGGGATGCTTCCTGTCAATCACATTCGCTGACCTGTTCTGCTGAAGAAAGTCATAGATCACCTCCGTCGACATCAAGTACGTTGGAAATATCACAGTTCGAGGAAAAATAGCGGAATTAGAAGAAGGGTGTAATGACGTCCGAAAGCTGGATAGGGGATGAGAGAGAGCGTGGTGCAAGGATCTCCAGCAACAGCCTGGTAAGGCATGTGCGGCAACGGCGCCACAGCATCGTTTGAGAACTGACGACACGAGTTATGGCCCTGTCAGGGACATAATGCAGGCCTAAACCGCCTCTGCACCACAGGAGTGTGAAGGTCTCGCACATTATCTTGGACAGCAAGCCGTGGCAAACATATGAACCCAATGCCACTAGTATGCAGCAGGCCATGAATGGCAGAATGGTGTGTGTGTGTGTGTGTGTGTGTGTGTGTGTGTGTGTGTGTGCCGTGTGAGGATATGTGATGCCAAATATACATCAACGTATTGTTTCCGCTGCAAGAGATAGAGGGCTAATAGACGATGATCTACGAGCCCAGCTCGTAATTGGATCAGTAGGTACGGCAGCTGAGGGAGATCGTGTGCTACAGATTACTCGCGAAATCAAGTCCTAAGCATCGGATAGTAGCAGCTATATGCAATGGAGCAGCGCTTTCCTCAGGAAGCCCCACTCCTACAGCTATAGCGCTCAATTTTCGGAGGTTAAGGCAGCTATCAGAAGCCTCGCTTTAGGTGGTAACCCATTCCAATGAGTCCCTGACCTCAGCACCACAACGAAGAACGAGGTCGAGATCGTCTGCATTAGCAGTACAGCCACCGAGAGACATTCAAGACAGGCTGCAGAGCAACAGTTCCATGACAAAAGCATACAACAGTGCAGAGAGCGTGCAGCCTTGATGAATCGAATGACTGATCAAGATGGGAGAAGTGAGACACTCATTGTATAGAACGCATGACGTCACTCCACAAAGGAGGCGCATTAAGATATAGACGTTAGCATCAGGGTATCCCATATTGTGGAGCACCCTTTCTAGGTAGTCGTGATCAGCCAGGTCAAACACCTGTCTGAAGTCAGGAGCGGCCAAAAGTCCTTGCATGTTCGGTGTTGTAGTGCGAAATGCACCCACAACAGCATTGGGCAGTTTTTCGGTTTTAGCATAACGACGTACAGACATATACGCCTTAATGACTCGCCATAACGAGTTGTCAAGTGTGATGAAGTCAGGACTCCTTGGTAGCCATTTCATGGGAGCTGGTGTTGCTGATGAACCACCACATATCCGCCGTCCTGGAAAGTTCATTTAGCAACCAGCGCATTGTAAGAGCGTAGTGAGGAGGCGCTCCGTCTTGCTGCAACCATATACGATCTGTGAGGCCCCTTGCCTCAAGATGAGGTGTTAACCATGTTTTTAACGTGACATTAATTTTTGCCATTCACAGTCCTTTCAAAACAGTACGGTCAAAGCAGATGTTGTGATGTTACCGCTGCCCGTTTCATTACATTAGGCGGGTTCCTTTCTAACTCGACTGTGTAATGAGAATTCTCTTTGGCCCAAACGACAATATTTCTAGCGTGTGAGCTGCGATAAATGGCACATTGATCTGGATACATAAGCTTGGAGCGGTTCACTGCCTTAGGAAATGGAGTTAACAAAGTATGGCATGCTGAAACGCCCTCATTCCTGTCTGTAAACGATAATTCTTTTAGAATGCCAGTCGAAAAGGTCTGATCTTAAGGTCTTTTTTCATGTGATCTCGCATTGTTGTCCTCGGTATATCGATTTCCGAAGCATGTTGAAACCTTCCCGTCTCCTCTATATCTCTTTTGTTACGCAGCCTTCCCTTCTACAATAACTTATGAAACCTTCCCTTAGGATTTCTATCTCTTGCTTAATAATAACAAATGAAATCTTCCCTTTGAAATTAATCCTCTTTCTCTATCTTCACATACAAATTTAAATGCTGCTTATTAAAAGTGATTTTCTAATTATTTCGACGAAACATAGAATGTGTCGTCGTCGTGGCCCTCAGTCGGTACCTGCAATAACCCAAAACTGTTCCTTACCTTTTTTTACTGTTACTGGATCGCCATCTGACTGCTACATCGAACTGCGACATGAATATACTTACTCTGTTGTGCTGGTGGGCTCTCATAATAAGTGGCTGTATTTCTTACAAAAGCTGACGTTATTCTTTAATAGCAAAGCTGACATGATTCTTTAATTAATTTGGCTGAAGTTACGTAATTCATAGTTAAACTATTTCTTGACAACAATAAAATTTTGCAAAGTTTTACGTTGATGGTTTTTGGGATGGATTATAATCAGTAATGCAGTATTGCTGGCAAGAATTAATTATATTCTGAATGAAATTATTTTACAAACGTTCAAATGGGACTTACTTTTTACAATTATCTTACAACTAGCATTGCGCAAACATAATTTCAGTAGTCTTGAGTTTCTCAAAAAAAATCAATAATATTAGTTCCTCTTATGATAATAGTTAGCTGATGTCTCTGTACTTCCGTTTATAGCCTCTTGTAAACCATAGCTAGTGACTGGCAGCCACACCGTTCCTCACAACCTCTCGCTTCAGACCTGCTACCGACTCGCTTCACATCTCGCTTACTACTGACTTCCTACGAATGCTAAAGTGCGATCTCTCCCGCTAACAATGCTTTCTGGTGCAGACAATCCCTGCTACCATTACAAAATGTATCAATGCGCGGTCTTTCCCGCTCTTTTCTTAAAATGTATCCATACGCGGTCTCTCCTGCCCTTTTTAAAATTACATCAATGTGCGGTCTCTCCTGTCAACAATACTTTGGTGCAGACATTCCCTGCTACCACAATTATTTCCAACATGACAAATATTAATTATTCCTACTTAATCCTATTAATGAAATATATATATCTTTCATAAATTGTGGTTTGACAATAGACAATAGAAATATACACGTCTTACAATGTTTACATGTCGACTTCATAGGAGATTGTTCAATCAAAGCAGAGACTCGGGCACATTTTTCTTCTCGTGGCTGCTTTATCCACTTCACGGCCTGTCTTTAACACTGGCAAAAGCAAAAACACGTCTTTCCCAATCTACAAATGTTAACCTTAGCGGTGTAGCTTTATTAACTCTTTCTTAGAATGCTCCAATAATCTGTCTCGTTGTCTGCCCTAAGTGTTGTCGTTCATGCCCCCACATACTCCTCAATAGCGTAACTATGACCGCTCACATCTGCCATGGATGTAAATTAAAACTCGAGTGCCGACTGCGACTATGAAAATACGTAAATATGAATTCCAACAATTGACTCTAACAACTGATTAGAAGTAACATAGCAACCAGCCAGTATAATAACATTTGACACAAAACAGGGGTTACAGAGTTTCGTGGACTTCTCGTCCATCATGTAGATACGTTTGTTAATTTTACATTGCCTTTTAAAATACATAAACAAGAATGAAAATGTACCATGCAGATTGTACTGTAAGATAGTTTATTATATCTATTTCTTTGTTTTGCAACGCATCATACACGCACCTATTTTTATTTTATTTTATGATGGGGGAATGTCTTACGCTGTTTTAATGTAGTTGTCTATCACTTACGTACACGTAACGTGCTACACTATTTTTTTTCTCCCCACCACATCTTTGTATTTTATGTTAGTTTCCAGAACTGTGGGCCAACTGCATTTTTCGGCGCCTGGTGTGAGTGGGTTCATAATATTTTGTTGTTATTTGTACAACCTTTGAGCGTAGTGTTTGAAATACCACACTTTTGTCCTAACTACCTGTATATCATGATCTGAGAGTCCAACTACTGGATACACATTTATCTGTTTACTTTGACCTTATCTAACCGAGGATATCAATCAGTGTTCTACTATCTTGATCCAAACATATTGGAAAATTGCTTACTGAAATCAGTAAGTGAAGAAAAGCGATGAGATTTAGGAGAAAAAAAATCAGTTGTTTTGATTTCTTTCCTTTCTATTCTGTTTGTTTAAATTTGTGTACGTTAAATTTCATTATTTAAATGATATCATGTCCCTATATTAACTAATAAATAATGAAAATAGCCACTTGATTCCTGAATATTCATCACACAAAAACAGTAAGGCCGGAGCCGGCCGCGGTGGCCCAGCGTTTCTAGGCGCTTCAGTCCTGAACCGCGCGACTGCTACGGTCGCAAGTTCGAATTCTGCCTCGGGCATAGATGTGTGTGATGTCCTTAGGTTAGTTAGTTTTAAGTAGTTCTAAGTTCTAGGGGACTGATGACCTCCGATGTTAAGTCCCATAGTGCTCAGAGCCATTTGAACCATTTTGTAAGGCCGGAAACAACTTTTACAACACATATTGCAAGTGACATATGCGCATCAACTTTTATTCTCGAAGTTTTAAATTTTAGATGAAAAGTAATTTTCATTCATAAAATTGTCTCATATTGACTTCTTGAAATCCCAGTTCAGTCAGATAATTATACATACTGATTATGCACAAAATGTACTAGCAATCTCCAGGGAATACAATTTACAACTGTAATGTATTTATAAAGCGTCTTAAATTGACCCTTATCCAGTATGAGAATAATTTAAATAAATTTTTGCTAGTAAATTTTGACGTAGTTAATGGTTCTCTAAGTTCAACCACTTTTAAAATTAAAGTCATTTGGTCCTGAGCTTAAGTACGAAGATAACATGCGCCTATTGTCACAGATATGAAAACTGTTAAATAATTTTACGTTTAAATGTAAGCGTTACTCATGGGGCTTTGGTTATTTTATGTAATAAACACAATAGTTTCTTACCGTGTTTTCTTTAATTAATGAGTTGCCACCCATCGAAACGAATCATCAGTTCTCAAATAGTGAATTTTTGGTCCTACAACCCAATACTATGCAAATGAATACGATCAAAACAAATATTAACAACTGTTGTGCAAATGGGTAATACTTTTGGTGGTTACCAGATTTATGTAGACATCACCATGGACCTCGCCGTTGGTGGGGAGGCTTGCGTGCCTCGGCGATACAGATAGCCGTACCGCAGGTGCAACCACAACGGAGGGGTATCTGTTGATAGGCCAGACAAACGTGTGGTTCCTGAAGAGGAGCAGCAGCCTTTTGAGTAGTTGATGGGGTAACAGTCTGGATGATTGACTGAACTGGCCTTGTAACACTAACCAAAAGGGCCTTGTTGTGATGGTACTGCGAACGGCTGAAAGCAGGGGGAAACTACAGTCGTAAGTTTTCACGAGGGCATGCAGCTTTACTGTATGGTTAAGAAGAGAAATTTGGTAACATAGTGTATAGATTTAAGTGTCAGCAAGACTTTTCTTAAAGTATTTGTATGCATTGTAGCCCTGTATGGAAGTGAAACATAGACGATAAATAGTTTGGACAAGAAGAAAATATAAGCTTTCGAAAAGTGGTGCTACTGAAGAATGCTGAAGATTAGATGGGTTGATCACGTAACTAATGAAGAGGTACATAACAGAATTGGGGAGAAGAGAAATTGGTGGCACAACTTGACTAGAAGAAGGGATCGGTTGATAGGACATATTTGAGGCATCAAGGGGTCACCAATTTAATATTGGAGGGCAGAGTGGAGGGTAAAAATCGCAGAGAGAGACCATGAGATGAATACACTAAGCAGATTCAGAAGGATGTAGGTTGCAGTAGGTACTTGGAGATGAAGAAGCTTGCACAGGATGGAGTAGCATCGAGAGCTGCATCACACCAGTCTCTGGACAGAAGAACTAAACAATAACAACAACGCTCAAAATACACTCTTGGAAATGGAAAAAAGAACACATTGACACCGGTGTGTCAGACCCACCATACTTGCTCCGGACACTGCGAGAGGGCTGTACAAGCAATGATCACACGCACGGCACAGCGGACACACCAGGAACCGTGGTGTTGGCCGTCGAATGGCGCTAGCTGCGCAGCATTTGTGCACCGCCGCCGTCAGTGTCAGCCAGTTTGCCGTGGCATACGGAGCTCCATCGCAGTCTTTAACACTGGTAGCATGCCGCGACAGCGTGGACGTGAACCGTATGTGCAGTTGACGGACTTTGAGCGAGGGCGTATAGTGGGCATGCGGGAGGCCGGGTGGACGTACTGCCGAATTGCTCAACACGTGGGGCGTGAGGTCTCCACAGTACATCGATGTTGTCGCCAGTGGTCGGCGGAAGGTGCACGTGCCCGTCGACCTGGGACCGGACCGCAGCGACCCACGGATGCACGCCAAGACCGTAGGATCCTACGCAGTGCCGTAGGGGACCGCACCGCCACTTCCCAGCAAATTAGGGACACTGTTGCTCCTGGGGTATCGGCGAGGACCATTCGCAACCGTCTCCATGAAGCTGGGCTACGGTCCCGCACACTGTTAGGCCGTCTTCCGCTCACGCCCCAACATCGTGCAGAACGCCTCCAGTGGTGTTGCGACAGGCGTGAATGGAGGGACGAATGGAGACGTGTCGTCTTCAGCGATGAGAATCGCTTCTGCCTTGGTGCCAATGATGGTCGTATGCGTGTTTGGCGCCGTGCAGGTGAGCGCCACAATCAGGACTGCATACGACCGAGGCACACAGGGCCAACACCCGGCATCATGGTGTGGGGAGCGATCTCCTACACTGGCCGTACACCACTGGTGATCGTCGAGGGGACACTGAATAGTGCACGGTACATCCAAACCGTCATCGAACCCATCGTTCTACCATTCCTAGACCGTCAAGGGAACTTGCTGTTCCAACAGGACAATGCACGTCCGCATGTATCCCGTGCCACCCAACGTGCTCTAGAAGGTGTAAGTCAACTACCCTGGCCAGCAAGATCTCCGGATCTGTCCCCCATTTAGCATGTTTGGGACTGGATGAAGCGCCGTCTCACGCGGTCTGCACGTCCAGCACGAACGCTGGTCCAACTGAGGCGCCAGGTGGAAATGGCATGGCAAGCCGTTCCACAGGACTACATCCAGCATCTCTACGATCGTCTCCATGGGAGAATAGCAGCCTGCATTGCTGCGAAAGGTGGATATACACTGTACTAGTGCCGACATTGTGCATGCTCTGTTGCCTGTGTCTATGTGCCTGTGGTTCTGTCAGTGTGATCATGTGATGTATCTGACCCAAGGAATGTGTCAATAAAGTTTCCCCTTCCTGGGACAATGAATTCACGGTGTTCTTATTTCAATTTCCAGGAGTGTATATCAAAGCTAGTCAACATGACATATGTATCTTCAGTGTGGGAATAAGCATTTTGAACACATCTGGACTGCACGAACGTCACACAAAACAAGATATTACGTATCATTAGCACGTACATTGCATAATACAGTGAATTTCCTCTGTAGTGAAGATGTTGAAGAATCACGCCACACGACTGCACAGGCGCTCAAGATATTCTAAGAAACCATTCCGCCTAAGTCTGGGAAACAATGGCAACAACCGTACATGGAAACATAATTGGGCACAAGTAGAGTAGGGGAGTAGGGAATCTGACCTCCTACGGGAAATCAAGCACTAATACCGCACACAACACTGTGTCTGCGACCCTCCACACAGCAGCGAATATTACTGTGCCAATTGCATTTATGCAGTCTGTCACCAGGCTGTAACGGGGAAGATCACTACACGTAAAACACAGTCAAATTTCTCAGACCAATTAAAATGAGAGAATGATCCCGTAATCGAGCAGATTTCATGGATGACGTCTTTGGCATGTCTCAGGAACGGACCGCTGCAACTGATCCAAGATACATCATCGATGTCCAGCAACAACAGTTACTTCCCAGTACTAACACATACTCGCACACGTGCCTGAGCACCATCCGCCAGCACACATCCAGATCGTCGTACAATTTTGTCCCTTCACGATTTACCGTGGAATTTCTTTCCTTATGTATGAAACGATACTATTCAACAGCCATCTTTGTACCCCTGCCTTGATGAGACAGCCTTATGAGTGTGTGCACGCAAGGTATGGACAAGAGCGCTGAGCGGCATCTTCGATAAAAGCTACCCTTTCATAGAAGTGACAGTAGAGCTTATTCTGATGATCACCGTGCATATAGCGGTGTCGAGTGGTTCCATTTCTTTATTTTTTGGGGGGTTCAAAATTATCAGATCCTCCCCTGCCTTTCATTTTTATTACAAAAATAGCCGGACAAATGCTAGTAGGACTCGCGCTCTGAGGGTTCCACACAAACTTAGTTCTGTGTAGATTGTTCATCTCTAGAATTCGATGAGTGAGTTTGCAAATTTCAAAATATATGACCTAACGGCCGTACTTTTGTTTACACTGCTTAGAAGCTTGAATACACTACTGGTCAATAAAACTGCTACACCAACAAAAAATGCAGATGATAAACGGGTATTCATTGGACGAATATATTATACTAGAACTGACATGTCATTACACTTTCACGCAGTTTGGGTGCATAGATCCTGAGAAATCAGTACCCAGAACAACCACCTCTGGCCGTAATAACGGCCTTGATACGCCTGGGCATTGAGTCAAACAGAGCTTTGATGGCGTGTACAGTTACAGCTGCCAATGCAGTTTCAACACGATACCACAGTTCATCAAGAGTAGTGACTGGCGTATTGTGACGAGCCAGTTGATCGGCCACCATTAACCAGACGTTTTCAATTGGTTACAGATCTGGAGAATGTGCTGGCCAGGGCAGCAGTTGAACATTTTCTGTATCCAGAAAGGCCCGTACAGGACCTGCAACATGCGGTCGTTCATTATCCTGCTGAAATGTAGGGTTTCGCAGGGATCGAATGAAGGGTAGAGCCACGGGTCGTAACACATCTGAAATGTAACGTCCACTGTTCAAAGTGCCGTCAATGCGAACGAGAGGTGACCGAGACGTGTAACCAATGGCACCTCATACCATCACGCCGGGTGATACGCCGGTATGGGGATGACGAATACAGGATTCCAATGTGCGTTCACCGCGATGTTGCCAAACACGGATGCGACCATCATGATGCTGTAAACCCAGGCTGGATTCATCCGAAAAAATGACGTTTTGCCATTCGTGCCCCCTAGGTTAGTCGTTGAGTACACCATCGCAGGCCCTCCTGTCTGTGATGCAGCGTCAAGGGTAACCGCAGCCATGGTCTCCGAGCTGATAGTCCATGCTGCTGCAAACGCCGTCGAAGTGTTCGTGCAGATGGTTGTTGTCGTGCAAACGTCCCCATCTGTTGACTCAGGGATCGAGACGTGGCTGCACGATCCGTTACAGCCATGAAGATAAGATGCCTGTCATCTCGACTGCTATTGATACGAGGCCGTTGGGGTCCAGCACGGCGTTCCGTATTACCCTCCTGAACTCATCGATTCCATATTCTGCTAACAGTCATTGGATCTCGACCAACGCGAGCAGCAACGTCGCGATACGATAAACCGCAATCGCGATAGGCTACAATCTGACCTTTATCAAAGTCGGAAACGAGGCATCACAACAACGTTTGACCAGGCAACGCCGGTCAACTGCTGTTTGTGTATGAGAAATCGGTTGGAAACGTTCCTCATGCCAGCACGTTGTAGGTGTCGCCACCGGCGCCAACCTTGTGTGAATGCTCTGTAAAGCTAACCATTTGCATATCACAGCATCTTCCTGTCCGTTAAATTTCGCGTCTTTAGCACGTCATCTTCGTGGTGTAACAGTTTTAATGGCCAATAGTGTACTTTGTAACACCAAGGGACCGTAGGCCTTATTGTCCGAGTACAGGGCTATTACAAATGATTGAAGCGATAAATTCACTGTAGCTCCATTCATTGACATATGGTCACGACACACTACAGATACGTAGAAAAACTCATAAAGTTTTGTTCTGCTGAAGCCGCACTTCAGGTTTCTGCCGCCAGAGCGCTCGAGAGCGCAGTGAGACAAAGTGGCGACAGGAGCCGAGAAAGCGTATGTCGTGCTTGAAATGCACTCACATCAGTCAATCATAACAGTGCAATGACACTTCAGGACGAAGTTCATCAAAGATCCACCAACTGCTAACTCCATTCGGCGATGGTATGCGCAGTTTAAAGCTTCTGGATGCCTCTGTAAGTGGAAATCAACGGGTCGGCCTGCAGTGAGCGAAGAAACGGTTCAACGCGTGCGGGCAAGTTTCACGCGTAGCCCGCGGAAGTCGACGAATAAAGCAAGCAGGGAGCTAAACGAACCACAACCGACAGTTTGGAAAATCTTACGGAAAAGGCTAAAGCAGAAGCCTTACCGTTTACAATTGCTACAAGCCCTGACACCCGATGACAAAGTCAAACGCTTTGAATTTTTGGCGCTGTTGCAACAGCTCATGGAAGAGGATGCGTTCAGTGCGAAACTTGTTTTCAGTGATGAAGCAACATTTTTTCTTAATGGTGAAGTGAACAGACACAATGTGCGAATCTGGGCGGTAGAGAATCCTCACGCATTCGTGCAGCAAATTCGCAATTCACCAAAAGTAAACGTGTTTTGTGCAATCTCACGGTTTAAAGTTTACGACCCCTTTTTCTTCTGCCAAAAAAACGTTACAGGACACGTGTATCTGGACATGCTGGAAAATTGGCTCATGCCACAACTGGAGACCGACAGCGCCGACTTCATCTTTCAACAGGATGGTGCTCCACCGCACTTCCATCATGATGTTCGGCATTTCTTAAACAGGAGATTGGAAAACCGATGGATCGGTCGTGGTGGAGATCATGATCAGCAATTCATGTCATAGCCTCCACGCTCTCCCGACTTAACCCCATGCGATTTCTTTCTGTGGGGTTATGTGAAAGATTCAGTGTTTAAACCTCCTCTACCAAGAAACGTGCCAGAACTGCGAGCTCGCATCAACGATGCTTTCGAACTCATTGATGGGGACATGCTGCGCCGAGTGTGGGAGGAACTTGATTATCGGCTTGATGTCTGCCGAATCACTAAAGGGGCACATATCGAACATTTGTGAATACCTAAAAAAACTTTTTGAGTTTTTGTATTTGTGTGCAAAGCATTGTGAAAATATCTCAAATAATAAAGTTATTGTATAGCTGTGAAATCTCTTCAATCATTTGTAATAACCCTGTAATTTCAATTTCATACCTTTGCCATTTCCTGAGATGAATGGGTCTTAACAGACGGACAGACAACAAATTGAAAAAAAAAGTGATATAATCACAAATTAACAAATTTCGGACTTTTTCCTTTACTTGTTCAAATGGTTCAAATGGCTCTGAGCGCTATGGGACTTAACATCTGAGGTCATCAGTCCCCTAGAACTTAGAACTACTTAAACCTAACTAACCTAAGGACATCACACACATCCATGCCCGAGGCAGGATTCGAACCTGCGACTGTAGCGGTCTACTTGTTCTGTGAAACCTTGCTTCCTGACAAATTTCAGGATTGCAGGTAAACGGGACTATAGGTTTTCATGAGTGAGGTTGCGAGTATCAAAATACACGATCCTGTCACATTATTGGAGCACCGCCTACGTTCAGCGTCAATGTGCAGCGACTACTCACAGACGGCAGGTGAATGCACTAGCAGTGTAAAGTATATAAACCGACGGGGGTTGAGGGGTGCTGGTCTGGGAAGGGAGGGGAATTGGGGGGGGGGGGGGGCGGACAGCAATGCAACCACTGTCGTGCTAAGGAAACGGAGCCATTTAGCGAATGTTCAAAAGGGCATCATGCGTGCCTTTCGGGCCAGGATTGAAGCATTTCCGAAACAGCTGAGTTTGCAAACTGTCTGAGTGTCGACGCGGTGAAAGTGTACTGTGAGTGGCAAAATGGCCCTATCCAAAATCGGGTCCGAGGCAACTGTGAGGCACTACGGGCCATAGATGATAATGGTGAATAGCGGCTACGGAGATGTGTACGGGTGAATACACGAGCAACTTTTGAGCAAATGACCGACCATATCAACCAAGGGGCCGCCAACAGTGTCTCTTCGACGACCGATCAGCGGACGTTGTTGCCTATGGACCTCCGCAACATGTGCCTGCTTCACATACCTTGCTGACTGCTGTTCATAGGCGACGAAGGTTGGAATTTTCACGCCAGAATCGTAGTTGGATATCCACTGAGTGGCGGCATGTAATCTTCTCAGATAAACCATGTTTTATGCGTCATCGGACAGCTGCCCGATGACGGGATGAAATGCCTGAAAGCAAACAAGAGGGAACGTTGTGGTCTGGAGAATATTTTCGTGTCATTCCCTGGGTGATCTCGTCGTTCTGTAAATCACAAGGGTTCAACATAAATATTCATCTATCCTTGGGAACAAAGTCCATCCCTACATGCAGTTTATTTTTTCTCGGCCAGATGGCATCTACCAGCAAGACAATGCAACATGTTACACAGTTCGCAGGGTACGTGTGTGGTTCGAAGAGCACGAGAATGAGTTTACTGTATTCCCCTGGCCAGCAGACTCCCAGGATTTAAACACAATCGATAGTCTTTGGAACTACCTGGATTGGGCTGTTTTTGCCACGGATTCTCAACCGAGAAACCTTGCGCAGTTGGCTACGGCATTGGTGTCTGCATGTCTCCACATCCCTGCCGCTACCTTGCAGAACCTCACTGTCTCTTCCTGGACGTCTGGCAGCGGTCCGCACTGAAAAGGGTGGTTATTCAGGCTTTTGAAAGGTAGTCACATTAAAGTCACTGGACAGTGTATGTGACACAAATGGCCGCATCTCTTGTCTTCATTGATGTAAAAGTTCAAATATTTTACGACGCCAATGGGACCGTACGCCTTCGTATTTCATATAATTTTCAACTTAGTACCTCTACCCGTTCCTGAGAAAAAAAGGTCTTAACGGGTGGACAGACAATGGACAACAAAGTGATCCTATAAGGACTCCGTTGTTACTGACTGATGTTCAGAACCTTTTAAACAGCACACCCTATGTCAGAGACTTCAGCACGCTATGGTAGTCAGAGGACTATGCACCACCCATGTCATATAGTTTGCTTGGTTTCGGAAAACACGGACTGAACTGTTGATGGCACGTAACGACACCGGGAGACTTTGTGGGCGTACCATCACGTCATAGTTTGACCATAGTAATCAGTTTAGTTACTTGAGAGCTCCTTTATTTGAGAAGTGCTTGGTGGGGAAAGGGAGGAGCAAAAAGATACACCGCTTCTCAAAAAATGCAGGAAACAGTTACTTGTCGTGACTTACGTAACGATGTTCACAATATGAACGAGAAGTACTGTTCCAGCTCAAAAAACATTCTCGAAGCGAGATGTTTACCTCCGGAGCCGAGGAAAAATCCCCGCCATTGTAGAGGTCGTTGACGCCTTTGACAGAAGATGCCCTGCGTGGCAAAGAACAGGTTTTTCAAGTGGGAATTCTGCGTCAATGACTCATTTCCGGCCCCTGGACTCGGGCCAGAATAGTTCCCCGGACGTTCCGCCCTGGAACGTCGCCAGACTAATACTTTGCAGCGACGACACCAGGAAAGCCATCCGCGCCTGTCTGCAAAGGATTGCAACTCATCAGCATTGCGCGCTAGCCGCATTCACGCTACAGAAACTGGTCCTTGCGCACAGCCGGTCGGGGTGGCCGAGCGGTTCTAGGCGCTACAGTCTGGAACCGCGCGACCGCTACGGTCGCAGGCTCGAATACTGCCTCGGGCATGGATGTGTGTGATGTCCTTATGTTAGTTAGGATTAAGTAGTTCTAAATTCTAGGGGACTGATGACCTCAGAAGTTAAGTCCCATAGTGCTCAGAGCCATTTGAATTTGAACCTTGCGCACATAAGCAACGCAATACTTTTATTTAAGTCTTTAAGCACCCATTTACATCAAAACATGTCAAGTTGTATTATATGGTTACATATGACATTTCATTATTTTGCTATACATTTTTTTTTATTTTACTCGATTGAATCTCTGTTTATGGAAATATTATAGAAAATATCTTCTGGTAAATCTTCCGGGATGTAAGGTCGTAATCCATGAAACTCTTCAGCTCCTAACGTTTCGTCCAGAGCTGCGCTGGACATCTTCAGAGGGGTGTTTCTCCTCCGGTGAGTCTTGCCGACTGACGGGTCGGACGTCTGAGAGCGACTTATATATCGTAGAAAGTGGGCGTGACCAGAGTTACACGTGATATGCAGAGATAATCTTTGTCAGAGATAAAACTTAACTTTCGATCGTAATCTCGTCACGGATAAAACTGTCTAGCAATTCTGTAGTGCTACTGTCCAAATATCACTAAGTTCCATGGTCTCTTCTTTCTGATTAAAATTATCCCTATGTTTATATATCTCAATTGCTTCTCTACAAAGCCGTGGGTAATAGTTCATCGTCGTAGATAAAATTTTTGTTTCGGAAAACTTCACTTGATGATTTCCTGACTGAAAAGTGTGTTCTGCTACAGCCGATTTATCTGTTTTTCCTAATCGGCAAAGACTTCTGTGTTCTTTTAACCGTGTATTTACGCTTCTTTTTGTTGTTCCAATACAAACTTTACCACATGTACACGGAATTTTATATACGCCACTATCTACGACGAACTATTACCGACGGCTTTGTAGAGAAGCAATTGAAATATATAAACATAGGGATAATTTTAATCGGAAAGAAGAGACCATGGAACTTAGTGATATTTGGACAGTAGCACTACAGAATTGCTAGACAGTTTTATCCGTGACGAGATTACGATCGATAGTTAAGTTTTATCTCTGACAAAGATTATCTCTGCATATCACGTGTAACTCTGGTCACGCCCACTTTCTACGATATATAAGTCGCTCTTAAACGTCCGACCCGAGACTCGTACACGCTCAGTGAACATTCGCGCGCCGGAGATCATCGCCGTCAGTGTTTCGTGTGTGTGCCTTCGTTTGTGTGTAGTGTTGTTCGCCGTCACGCCACCACCGTTCACGTGCCGTCGCCATCATCCATGTTATGTGCACCGTGTCGCCTAGTGTTAGTGATGTTTCTCTTCCAGCGTGAACGGCTCCATGTTTTTTCGATTTTTAGTGTCTACATTTTTTGCCCACCGTTTTTACTGACTTCTCTGTACTACTTGTTGTCAAACTGAAGGCTGAAGAGCGGCGTATTGTGCTGCTGACAGCCCGCCTTTGTATAAGGTGTTTAAAATCACAATAAAGAAAAAAAAAGTTCGACCCGTCAGTCGGCAAGACTCACCGGAGGAGAAACACCCCTCTGAAGATGTCCAGCGCAGCTCTGGACGAAACGTTAGGAGCTGAAGAGTTTCATGGACCACGACCTTACATCCCGGAAGGTTTACCAGAAGATATGTCATCCGGTCGTGAAAGCCTTTATACTATTATAGAAAATGCCAATACGTGACGAGAATATTTTTTACGAATGCTTTGTGTGTGTGTGTGTGTGTGTGTGTGTGTGGGTGTGTGGGTGTGTGGGTGTGTGGATGTGCTTCAGCATAACTCTGGAACGCTTAGAGAAACATCAACCGAACTTACAATTAGTACTCAACAGAAAAAAAGTGTTGTATGACTAGGGAAACCCTTAGCACTCTTAGGGATCAGGTTCGTGGTACAGGAAGGAAGGGGTGACATGTACGCTTAATTCTGGAAATTATGGAGCAGTTTCAAACCAACATAGTACACAAAAAGTGGTTCAAATGGCTCTGAGCACTATGGAACTTAACTTCTGAGGTCATCAGTCCCCTAGTACTTAGAGCTACTTAAGCCTAACTAACCTAAAGACATCACACACATCCATGTCTGAGGCAGGATTCGAACCTGCGACCGCAGCGGTCCCGCGGTTCCAGATTGTAGCTTCTAGAACCGCTTGACCACCCCTGCTGGCCACAGTACACATACGGCTCACTAACTATGAAAACATTTTCTGAGGTTAATATACCACTAGAGCACTCGGGATGAAGGTGCGAAGTATGTGATAAGCTAAAATAATTAATTCCTTTTCTGGAGTAGAAAGTAAGATACTACATATCCACAAGTCAAGACTGATAATGTTACAATGAATTTTTAAGGGTTTTTACCTTATAATTTGCCCACTGAAGTGCCAAAGGATTTTCCCGTACAACCATTTCACGACTTTACCGTCAATAACAGGAATTCTGTAAAACATCAAATCTCCAACATCGCTGCGACCGGAAAAAGATCCTGTAAGATTGGGACCAACAGCAACTAAAGAGAATCGTTCAACGTGACAGAAGTGCAACCCTTCCGCAAATTGCTGCATATTTCAGTGCTGGACCATCAACATGTGTCAGCCAGCAAACCATTCAACGAAACATCATCGATATGATCTTTCGGAGCCGAAGGTGCACTCGTGTACCCTTGATGACTACGCAACACAAAGCTTTACACCTAGCCTGGGCCTGTCAACACCGACATTGGACTTTTGATGACTTGAAACATGTTGGCTGTTCGGATGAGTCTCGTTTCAAATTGTATCGAGTGGATGAACGGGTAGGGAGACTGTCTCATGAATCCATGGACCCTGTATGTCAGCAGGGGACTGTCCAAGCTGGTGGAGGCTCGTACTGGTGTGGAGCGTGTGCAGTTAGAGTGATATGGGACCCCTGATACGTCTGATCACCTGGATCCATTCATGCCCGTTGTGCATTCCGACGGACTTTGAAAATTCCAGCAGGACATGCGATACCCCACACGTCCAGAATTGCTACAGAGTAGCTCCAGGAACGCTGTTCTGAGTTTCAACACTTCCGATGGCCACCAGACTCCCCAGACATGAACATTATTGAGCATATCTGGGATGCCTTGCAACGTGCTGTTCAGAAGAGATCTCCACCCCCTCGTGCTCTTACGGATTTATGGACAGCGCTGCAGGATTCACGGTATCAGTTCCCTCCAGCACTACTTCAGACATTGTTCGAGTCCATGCTATGTCGTGTTGCGGTACTTCAGCGTGCTCGCTGGGGCCATATACGATATTCTTTGGCTCTTCAGTGTATAAGTTTGCATCTACGCTATAGAGAGACTTCATACTTTTTCGAATCAGAAATAAGACGGGATTAAATAAGTAATCTAGGAATGGCGTGTAAACAGCCAATTTTAACAATAATTACAATAACTTAAATTCAGCACAAGAGTTCACTTCCACTTGTCAAGTTTAGTGACGAGTAGAGAGTCGGAAAAAATTTTGACCGAGGTTTATCAGCAGAACCATCCCACTGGCCTAATTTGCGAAAACCATGAGATGTCTAGATCAGGTAAAGAAGACTGAATCACCTCTACATGAACAGTTATTTTCCTATCTTTCCTTTCCTTTCAATGAGCTGCAGTTAACACTGCACAACTTAAGGTATTCATGTGCCACTACTGTTTTTTTATATTTTAGATTCATTAGACTTATAAATAAAATGGCTCTGAGCACTATGGGACTCAACTTCTGAGGTCATTAGTCCCCTAGAACTTAGAACTAGCTAAACCTAACTAACCTAAGGACATCACAAACATCCATGCCCTAGGCAGGATTCGAACCTGCGACCGTAACGGTCTTGCGGTTCCAGACTGCCGCGCCTTTAACCGCACGGCCACTACGGCCGGCTAGACTTATAAATATCATTAGAGTACATTAGATGTCCAGTTCTAAATCTTTCTCAGACAAAATAACGCCAACGATATGGTAGAACAAGAATATACGCTTTAGGTTAACACTGCTTTCCGTATGTGCAAATAAAATCGTTTTGTGACTTTCATCACTTTTGTGGAAAGGACAGAAAGAAATTAAATGAGGTGGAAACAGTGGAATGAGGGGGAGAGAAAGAAACTGATGGACTGCAGCGGAGGGTTTAAAGGGGACAGGAAGAAAGAAAAGATATTTATTTGCATAGAAGAGATTCCTGAACGGAAAGAATCTTCCAAATAATGATCTTGGGTTGTTACAGTCTGTTCAGAAGATGAGGACTTTAACTATTTCACATTGTTTGCTAAGAAATGTTCCAATTCATCTGCGAAAAGTCTTCTGGAGGAAGAGAAAAAGAATTCATTTTTGTGTGAGAGAACGTACTTTTCATGAAACCGAATAGAAACATAACAATAAATTGAACCCATTTACATACTTAGTAACTTACGTCGCATGTTGTTCGATTTCATTTTATAGATTCATTGTAGTATACCATTCAGCCAGAATATTTACCAACTCTCACAGAACAAATCTTTACGTATTTTGATAAAGAATGCAGAGTATTTTTGGTTTCCTTAAAGTTCTGTTTTACTTTTGATGTACAGACAGAATTTTCGTACGCGATCAGGAATCAGACTTTCCTCCGTGTGAAACCTTGTCCAAAGACATTACAGCACCTCAAACTCACAGAAGTAGGGGAAGCCTTTCAAGCAAACTGAGCAGCCATCATGTTGATCTAAGTGTTTACGAAGCTAACATGTAGTTGGTGTTTTTTGCAGTTATATTTACGTATTATGTGAAAATGTGTAATTTAAGTGCTACACTGCATTAAATATTTCTCCAGAGAGCGTCAGTTTTGGAATGGTTTGTTGAGATAAAGGGTCGGAAAACGTGAGGTCTGCAACTAAACATGGTTTAGATCTTCCCTTAGAGTTAGCTGGTGGTATTATTTAGTAGTTGGTTATGAGGAGAAAAAGAGCCTTGTGATCATAGTTCCGATCAGTAAATGTCGCAGCCTTCATCAGTATGTTAAACCACAAGCCACACCTGTTCAGATATAAAGCTATGTCGGAACTTTAATGAAGTACAGAAAATATGAAGCCCATCAATGATGTCAGTTATATTTCTTTCGTGTAGAACACAATGCATTATATTCTTCACTCCTAAAATGTTTCTTGGTAATATGAAGCATTACTGAAACACTTCTAAAGCCGTCAGGTGATGAAAGTTCGATGCTTGTGCCACGAGTAGCATGACCTCTAACAGATTTAAGATCGAAATGACAATTTCTTTAGGTATTCTATTAAATAATACTGACAGTTTTCATTCAGAAATAAAATTTTGGCAGTTAATTTGAAGGTGAACTGGGTGTTCCGCCAGGTGGGTTACAGAGATATAATAACAGTCATCACCAAATTCGGTACAGATAACAACACGGCCAGCTGTAGGAGATACATATGATTTCTTGTTCCGGTTTTAATGGCCATTAAACACTTGATTATCATCAACAGAGAAAAATTTGTGTGTGTGTATGCGTGTGCGCGCTCTCACGAGCGCGTGTGTATGTGTGTGTGTGCGCGCGCACGTGTGCTTGCGTCTGTCTGCCTGTGAGCATGTGTGTGTGCACATGTTCTTGTGCATGTCTGTGTATGCAGATGTGCATGGGAACGTACGTACACGTGTGTGCGCGCCAACTCTCCTCCCCTGCCTCTCCATTGGCCACTCTAACTACCCCTACAGGTAGGCAACTGGGGTGCGTGATCTCACAAGAAGCCCCATTGATAAATTACTGAAGAATTAAATAGTTATGGTATTAAGCTGATCAATTACGGGTATTTTAGAACCCGTGACGTAATTGGATGTAAATAAGTTACATGAAACTGAAACCAGTCACTTTTTTGAATAATTGTGCTTTTTTCCATGAACCGATTTTCGAAACTTTTCAGGTTCATTTTCAGATGGTTTCTGGAGGTTACATTATTATTTCTAGCCTAATGCTGGGTGCTGGCTTTGTGGCAAGAAGATGGAACGCGCTTTAATGTATCGTCATGACTATTGTTTATCTGTCGATATGTATGTAAATTTAGTTTTTTACTTGCTGTGATAGTATGGGTGGCCTTTTTCCGTTAGTGTCCATCTGTCTGCTTCCATTTTGATGGTCAGTTGGTATATCACTTCACACACTTTTTCACAATCTGTATTAATTTACACTCTGACAGCGAAACTTTGCTAGCATCGGGCATGTGCTGTACGACTGCTGCTTGTAACAAAGATCTTGACGAAAAGATACGACATAGACGTGCTTTACACAGACTTGTACCTTTTTACATATATTAAAGTCGATATAAGGGCAAATATTTTAATCAGACTTCTATTTATTTATTTTATTTTGTGCTCTCGTGTTATTGACAGTCTGATTAACATATTTGATACTGATTGATTAACATATTTGATACTCAATATATTTTAATGTTCAATATATTTTTATATTCAACTCACAAATGTTCCTTTCCTTATGGGTTTTTATTATTTTATGTTGATTTTATAAACACCTGAGGATTGTCACAAGCCCGAAACCGGTCGTGTGACGAATAAATAATCTTTTATTGTGACTGGTAGCAGAAATGTTTCTGCACCCCATAATTATTCGAAAAAGTGACTGGTTGCAGTTTTATGTAACTTATTTACGATTATGGTATTTCTTCGAAATGGTCCTTCAGTGAATGACCTGGCAACTGTACTTTTGCCGATATGTCCAGATTTACTGCCTTTAAAATCACAACGAAAAATACATCCTTCCCAATCCAGAAATGGGTTTATGTAGTGAGGTCTTATAACGACAATCCAACTTCCATTCGTGTTTATAATAACAACCTCATTCTATCAAAGCGTTCGCAATGTTGTGTCTACATTTGCTGCACATTCCAGCATATCGTGTTTTCTTTTTGGAGACAACTGTAAGATAAGATCCAAAGATCCTAAATTTTACACTCACAGATTTGTATAAATCCTTTTTAAAGTTATTCAGACCCTACCAAGGAGCCTACGAGTATTTTCAGCCGGGATATCGAAACAGGTGCACCACTCAGAACCAGCAGTCATTTTGTGGAAAACGCCGACACTCTGCCAGTTTAAATCCGCCTTGCGCTGCTCGTTTATCTGCGAGATCGAGTTGTGCGGCAAGTCAAGCGTGAGGAAACAGCCGGCAGACAGCGAAGCTGGCCGGACTAGCGTTCAGAATAACAGGTCCGTCGTCGGGGTTTAGGATTTACACGCTCTCGGGTTAATAAATGAATGCTGCGAGGTCTATTAAGGACAGCCTTTCAGATCTATCAGAGGCTTTCCATCTTTAATAAGCTCAACATCAGGTTGTTCTTGGATATTGAAATCGCTATAGCTCCACCGACAGGAACTGACAACGTACTCCACTTCCAAGTTGTTCCTGACTGTGAAAGATGTCTCAGGATTATTGAACGGAAGAGTAAACTTTCCGCATCCCTGAAAGTGGTGTGAACACCATAGGGTTTTACTAGGCATGGTGTTGTTGGAGATTGTTTGAAATGATTTCTCCAGCTATTTATAGCAACACACACAGTTTTACGTCCATCCGAGCCAAGATGCTACTTCGCATTCTCCACATTAACAAGTCATTTCCTTGCTGAAAAGAGGCGATAAGTAATAGAAAACTCCTAGGTTCGACTGAATAATAAACATCTGACCTTCTGAATATTAATATATCACTTAATGTATCTTTGAGCTCCCTTCCCTACCATTACAGGCTTGTCACATGGATTGCTTTCCTTTATTTTCTTAAATCAATTTGAATTTTTCCTTTTACTGGTGCTTGTGGGAATTAATCCCATAGTAATGTTCAGTTTAACACAAAGCTTTGTTAGCTTCTCAGCTTTGCACAGTTTAAGAGAAAAAAGTCAAAACGACAACAAAGAACGGATAAAAGAACAGAAACGAAAAATAACAGAACGCTTTTCTCCTAGCTACTTTACGTACATATTACCTTTCTTGGCCGCTTACTTACTTTAAAGGAAAGCACTATGACTAAATTTAAAATACCGGTACCTATAACCATCTCTACATCTGTGCCTTATAATCGTTATACGGTTTGTTTTTCTACTTTGGTGTTGACGTCTACAAACACAGTTCGTTTGTAGTCTCTGTATGTGTGTTTTTATCGTTACATCAGCTGTGGCTTGTTTCTTCCTTTTCTCTTACGTTTGTTGACAGTTTAGCAATATAGCATGCCAAAGCTTTTTTCCAGGTTTTTGTGAATTTTTATTGTATTTCTGAAGTTTCTCTGTTTTGTTACGTTATGTAGTACTGTACACGCAGAAATCCTTTTCCCCAGGATCAAAATAAAATGACTGTTTATTATTTCTGTTTACTTAAATGATTTCTCTTCTGAGTTTTACACTGTGAGATTATGATGGACAACACGCTTGCTTCCATACGACAAAACTGGGGAGCCAACACCGGCAGTTCTTTACCACGAACCATAGAGTGCTCATTAGATTGTGGTCAGGCGAGAACGGTTGATCTGCCTTATGAGATATCTGGCAGTTCTTAAGCCCCCAACGGTACGATTATGTCCAGAAATACATCTAGTACCTCTTAACAGTTTTTCGTGAAGTGTTGGCTTGAATCACTGCCTATGGTGAATTGTCCATTGGGAAAGAATCAATGTAAATAGCATTCTAGGATTGCTGGTTGTGAACGGACGTCAGTTTCACTTCGTCCCTTCACTCGCTGTCATCAACAACACAAACACTGAAACTACATTGCATACACTCTCCTCATTTACTGACACTGATTGCTTTACATTCCTTTGCAGAAATATGGCAAAGTCTGAGCGAAGGGGTACATTTTTTTTTACTGCAGTGAACTCGAATTTGGAAGAAGCCGATGCCCTGTCCAAAGACCTTAATTCAGTTAACCATGATTTTCCTGTCTCAGTTACGCCGAATGTCAGTTCAGTTCACTTCAAAATGCGACGGCTGTTTTGCTACCAATCTTTGTTCAATCCAATTTCTATTCAGTCTCCAGTGAGCGCGTTTTCGACAGGAATTAGGCTACTATTCCACCCTTTATGGTTTCCGTCACCAGTTCGTGAACCGGACTCTACTTTTACCATTGCACACCACCATATGAGAGAGTGAAACAGACGTAGGAGGCTCGCCGTAGTGCAACGGAAGTACTGAGACTGCTCAGTGGGGTGTCATGCTTGCAAAGTGCTCTCCTATGAGAGAAGACATCGGGCTTTCAGGTGTATGTTAAGTAGGGTAGACATAAAACACCACTCATCCCTTGTAAAGCGCAGTATAATGACTCCATTAAAGCCTCTTGGAGTGGCCGCTTGGTTCGAGGCACAATGTCACGGATTGAACGGCACTCCCTCCAGAGGTTCGAGGCCTCCCTCGGGCATGGGTGTGTATGTTGTTCTTGGCGTAGATTAGTTTAAGTAGTGTGTAAGTCTAGGGACCGATGACCTCAGCAGTTTGGTCCCCTAGGAATTCACACACATTTGAACATTTTGACTCCATTTGATATATGTATACTCCATTCAAAATGTAATTTTTTTTTGTGGAAGTAGGAGGTAAACAGGTAGTTGAATCTCAGCATTCTACTTTTTTATGCTGTCCTTCCATGTGAAATCCCAGAGTTCCCAGTGTTCTAACGACTCCGCCACCTCTCTCTCTCTCTCTCTCTCTCTCTCTCTCTCTCTCTCTGTGTGTGTGTGTGTGTGTGAGAGAGAGAGAGAGAGAGAGAGAGAGCGAGAGAGAGAGAGAGAGAGAGAGAGAGAGAGAGAGAAAGAGAAAGAGAAAGAGAAAGAGGGAAAGAAATTAAATTAATGGTCTTCCATGACAAATACTTACCGAAAGTAAAATTTACTACTGACAACTGAATAACAGAGCAAACCAGTTCTTTTAAATACACAGTCCACATATTGTTTTATATGCATGATCACGCCGTATCACACCAACCACAGAAGCACAAAGGAGCATTTAGAATCAGCGATCTAATTTTCAAAAGAACGAATTACAGTGCAAACCAGTTCTTTTAAATACACAGTCCTCATATTCTTTTATATGGATGATCACGCCGTATCACACCAAACACAGAACCACAAAGGAGCACTTACAATCAGCGATCTAATTTTCAAAAGAACGAAAATCCTAAAATAAATAAAATTAACAACATATGAAGATTTGGTACGACCTATCCCATGTTACTGAAGCAAAGTGTGGACCATTTGAAATAAAACATAACAGCCACTGAAACGAAAACTCTGAGAAAAACTCCGAGAAAAACTATTGGATGTGCTATTTTAGACCATAAACACAAAGAAACCGTAGCAAAGGAAATCACAATAACTGTTATAACAGTTTACTTCACAGAATACAGACGACATTGGATTCAGCATGGTAGAAGAACTGACTACCGTAACAAATGCCAAATTACTTATCCAGAGTAATGATACCAGTGGTTTGGCCACACAAGAGGTATGAAGTTGCTAATGTTAACTGGAACTCTCTATGTGGTAGAGCGTGTGAGCTCATACTGCTTCTCGGAGCGAGGTGGCGCAGTGGTAGCACACTGGACTCGCATTCGGGAGGACGACGGTTCAATCCCGCGTCCGGCCATCCTGATTTAGGTTTTCCGTGATTTCCCTAAATCACTCAAGGCAAATGCTGGGATGGTTCCTTTGAAAGGGCACGGCCGACTTCCTTCCCCATCCTTCCCTCAGCCGATGAGACCGATGACCTCGCTGTTTGGTCTCTTCCCCCAAAACAACCAATCATACTGCTTCTACTGCAGCAGGTGAAGCATCAATTTACTAATGCCTTACGTGGTAACTATACACAAAGGACGACACTGCAAAGCACAGCTCTATAGTATACCAAGTTATCTCTGTCCTATCTAACCAGGAAAGCTCAATGACTTGGAATGGAAGTAAGATTTGCTTTTAAACAAATATTTATTTATTCTAAAGTGGAACAAGACAAGTAAAAAGTTGTTTGCCTTTAATAGAATTCTTAATTTGTTACTTTAAATGAAACTAGGGTAAATCACATGTAATCTGTTTTTAGTGGAATCTCGTTTGCTCAGATATTAATGTAGCTAACGTAAACAGTGAAATAAAGTCAATTTTACTTAGCATTAGGTTAAGAAACGGTATGAGACTAATACTATGGGAGGAAACCTATGGAATAAGGACTGCATGGAAGCTATAACATCAAGATATCCTTACCGTGCTGCTCGCTCATACAAGATTGCAGAACCTAGATTCAAAATGGAGTTACGTCAGCGACTTAGGCGGCACATCCAAAATATATGAAAGTCTAACTGCTTAGATTACGGATGCCACTAGCGCAGATTGCTAAAACTTACCTCTGCTCCAAGTCAACAGAGTGCCACAAACAGCCGCAAAAGAACAGCAGCTTCTCTGTCTGGCTATCACCATCCACACCTCTCGAAACTCCTTTCCCAACTCTGAAAAATTATTTCCTCCTGCCAAACTTTCAACATTTTAGAAATAATATGTGGAAAGGCTTAATCTATACCATTACCAATGTGACGGCCGAAAAATGCCACAAAAATTTCGAAAAATCAGGGAAAAGAGGGTGATCTTGCCCCACTTTTATGTACACCATGCACAGTTTCCTCTACAAAGTTGGTATCTTGTTATTTCCGGTTGTTCGCCTCAACTATACCCTATGTTAAGTGAACTGTCGCAGTCTCATTTCCTGAATCAAGATCTCCTTCTCCTTGTTGCTCGGTAGTGTGACCCAAAGCATGTCAGAGCCAGTGTTTTGTATCATGTAATTATAAATTGTTCCGAAATAAATAAAGTACACGCCTTCTTCTCTCCAGCAGCCCTGAACAAGCTAAGTCCTTTTCCCGCCTTCCCCGCCCCCCCCCCCCCTCCAGACCACCATCTTGGATAACGTCACGGAAGGGAGGACAACGCCCTCTGATCTCAGTACTGTGTACTAGGTCAGTTGGACTCCAGACCTTGTGGTGAACACACTGGGTGGAGGTACTGCCTCAAATTGTTTAAATAAAGACTGCTCGCAAAATAAAGACTTACATCCATCCTATCCAGCAGCCCACCACACACTGCTCCTTTTCCCGCCAATTCCTAGGAAGAGGTGGCATTTGGAAGAGTTAGCTTAGTGGAGGTAGTGACCTTTTTTCCCGCCATTTTCTTAGGTTAGGGGACGTAACGCAGGTGCCCTTTTTTCCCCACCAAAATTTGAACTTTCCACGATTTTCTGGAGGAGGAGAGGGGGGAGAGGGTTTACCAGAGGGGGAGGGGTTATTGAATTGATCAATTTAATTATGTGGTCAATCAAATTGATAAGAGTGAGAGGGGTTATTCCAATAACCCAGACCTGACAGTGTACCTGTAGCGGCAAGGGGGAAGGTTTCCAGAGGGGTGGAGGGTGGGCGGAGGGGGGAAGGGGCTGGGAAAAATAGTTTGTTTTTGTCTCTCCACATCAGTGTACTACATTATTTAGGTAATTTACTAGTGGTTTGCAGGTCTATATGCTCTTTAGCATGACCCCAAGCACGCCAGAATGAGTGTTTTGTATCAGTGTAATAAATAAACTATGTGAAATCCATCCCTAAATAAATTGTTCTGAAATAAATGAAGTACACTTCTTTCTCTGTCCAGCAGCCCAGAACAGGCTGAGCTGTTTTCCTGCCATCCCCCCCCCCCCTCCCCGCCACCAGACCGCTGTCTTGGATTCCATCACAGAAGAGAGGACAGCTCCCTCTGCTTGCGGTACTGTGTACTAGGTCAGTAGGGCTCTAGACCTCATGGTGAACACACTGGGTAGAGCTACTGCCTCTAATTGTTTAGATAAAGACTGCCTGCAAAATAACAACTTACATCCATCCTATCCAGCAGCTGCCCCTTTTCCCACCATTCCCTAGGAAGAGGTGGCATTTGAATGACTTAGGTTAGTGGAGGTAGCCCAAGTGACATGATTTACCACCACTTTCTTAAGTTAGTGGAGGTAACCCAGATGCCCTTTTTTAATTTCCACCATTTTCTGGAGGAGGGGAGGGGGTTTATCAGAGGGGGAGGGGTTAGTGAAATGATCAATTTAATTATGTAGCCAATCACATTGATAAGAGAGAGAGGGGCTATTCCAATAACTCAGACCTGAAAGTGTACCTGTAGGAGAGGAGGGGGAGGTTTCCCAAGGGGTGGGGGATGGGTGGGTGGGAGAGGGGTAGGGGCCTGGGGAAAAATAGGTTAAGTGCCTGTCAAACCGAAAGGAAGGATCCTTTAGCAGAACAATAGGTTAAAGAACTGTCAGTCAAATGAGAACATTAGCTTAATGACCTGTCAATCAAAGGAGAACAAGAGGTTTGCCCCTGAGCTCATACCTGCACCTGATGTAGAACAACCTGCACTAACAAAATGCACTGATGTCCTTGTTGTTCCACTACTGAATAGCGCTATTATACCAACTGCTTGCTCTTTGAATAGCTCCCTCCCCCGGCATATCCTTGATTTGCTGTTCCATCTGCTCTCTATGTCAGTGGAGTACTATATGGTCTAGTAAAAGATTTGCCATACTTCTTAACACCAAAGATATATCTAAAATTTTTAAAGCTTCCTCTCTTAATATTAAACACTTCCACATGCTCTGTTAAAATGTTTATGGCTCTCATCCGGAATATCCCATATTCTAGAGAACTTGTGGTTGATATATGGAAAATTTCCTTCCCTTCTGTTACATCTAATTTGCACTTTCCTACAATTTTGTGTGAAGGAAGTGCTGATGCATGGCAAGCCATCTTTTTTAACACTGCCGTTATCATTAAGCATGTGTGAAAACATCACTGATAGGCATTGTCCTCTTAAAATGGAGCATAGTTTTGATCTGTCCTATCGCAAGGCGAATCTCTCCATTGCCTACATCAATGTTTGCTGCCTGTTCTCACATGAACCCCATCCCTAAAATCATTTCAAGTGTCAACTATGGGATAATCATCATATTAATGGTGAACATTGATCCCTGACACGTAAAAGAAAACAGTACTTGCTCTTTAACTTCGTGTTATCTGAAGTCCCGATAATCGCGACATAACCCGAAATTTTGCCTGACGTAAACACAAAAAATTCTATTCAAGTTTTCTTGAGAGTGCAAAATTAGCTAAAAAAACACAGCCACTAGTTTCGTCTATTGTCGCAATAAAGGTGTAATTAAACGTTTCTAAATGGTATTTAACTAACAAATTTCGTATTGTTTATTAGTTAGATAGACGCGATCTAGGCCTACATTTTCCGAGTTATAAACGTTTAAAAACCTGACCAAATATGCTTGATAACGTAAATTCTCTAAAAGCAAAGAAATTACTAATTCTTTCTTCTGTCGTTGTATCTCTAAATCAGTACAAAAAAGAAACAACAATCGCACATAAGACTTTTGTGGGATTTTTTGTTTACGTACAGCCAATTTGGCGTCCTTGAGTAGAGGGATTTGTTGCCAGTCTTGTAGGAAATATTTTTACTGGAGGGGGGGGGGGGACAAAAGAGGCTCTTTCCTGGAACTGTAGAGTATGCAGTAGGAACATTTTGAGTGGGGAACACGAAAGGAAACTCTGTGCCCTTCAGGCACTGTTGCAGGAAGCAAGGAAGGAACTGATAAGGATCAAGGGAGATAAGAGCGACGGTAGGAGGATAGGAAGAAAGAGAACGCGATCTGACAGTTTTATCATTAACACCAAAAACAGGCATCTACCACTGCCAGAGTTATGTGGACAAGAGCCTCATGTAGAACAAGGAGCAGAAAATGTGCAGCACACTTCAACCGAGGCCAAGAAGCCTAGGCATGTACACAGTGTTAGGACAAAGAAAGAGCTGCTGCTAGGTAGTAGCCATGAGCGAGGTGTAGGCCCACAGTTACATGAAGGTTTAGGGGAAGCGTACAAGGCCACCAGTGTCTTCAAGCCAAATTCAGTGCTAAGTCATGTGATAGAGGACCTAGGGTCTTTATGTAAGGACATTACAAAAGAGGGCCATGTAGAGACAGTGGGTGTGGCGGGAAACAGGTTGGACATGGATGGGGCATATGACATAGACGGTAACATGGACAAGATAGCTTCCCTGGCTCATGACACCAACGTACACTTTGTTAAGCTGTTCCGGCGTCATGATCGACCACACCTTGATGGAGCTGTGAGGCGAATCAATGTGGCTTAGAGATGGCTCTGAGGGCAGCCAACTTTGCTCACGTTTCTCTGCTTCCCGTCGGGACTATCAACAAATGGGGTTTCACTAGGTATGGCCTACACCTAAACAGGACTGGGAATGGAAGATTGGTACAGCTAATTAATGAACGTATAGGGGGTGGATCTCGGGCTACACATGGTCAAATACCTGTTGTCATGCATAGGAAAAGTAAGTATTTTTTAGGACAAATCCAGACAACAGGTTCCCCTGCCTAAAGAGTATTTCCAGCAGTTGAAAAAATACTGAAACAATCATTCACAAGACAGATTTTAACACTCCAAATATCCCACATACCAGATGTCACAAAGAAAAATAAACCATTGGAAAGAGTAACATGGGGCATTTCACAGACTTAACAATCCTCCATCAAAACATGCAATCAATAAAAATGAAATACAACTATTAGAAGTTGTGCTCCAATCTTTGAACTGCACAGTAGTTTGTGTTACTGAGGACTAGTGTAGAGACACATAAATCCAACATGTAGTATTACCATTGTATGAAAGGGCAAACTCTTACTGCAGAGCTGCTTCAAGGGGTGGAGGATCATGCATTTATATCAGAATAGGAACACAGTTCAAATCAAGAAATGACCTGGGCTTGATATCACCAAGAAATTAATCCTTCAAAGTTTTTCCATGTCCCATTTGGACAATAGTGCAGCAAGGGTTACTACAAACACTGCGTTAGCAATTGACCATGCGGCCACAAATATGGACAGGGAAAAACTAGATGTAGCTGTAAAAGATATTGGACTACAAGACCATCTATGTGAAATAACAACAATAAAATCAGGCTTTGAATCATTTCCTAAACTACAAGCCTACAAACGACATCTAGCAGAAATCAAAATAAAAGATCTTTCAAAAGAACTAGCAATACAAAGACGGGATGAAGTGCATAAGGAAACCAATGTGAATATGAAATTCTCTAACTTCTCCACATTATTCAAATTGAACTATGAGAAGGCATTTCCAAAAGTATGCACGTCTGTATCAACATCTCACGAAACCAGATGGATAACAGCAGATATTAAGAAGTCCTCCCAAACACTTACATACCTTAGTTCCATGAAAAACAGTCGCATTGATCCAGAATCCTTAAATTTCTATCACAGATACAAAAAGATCTACAAGAAGGTGCTGAATGCTGCAAAAAAGTCATTTAATGACAAAATAATATATAATGCAGAGAATAAAAGCAGTCTGGGATGTTATAAAAAAGGAAATGGGGAGAGCCAAATAAATGCAGAATAACATACTGCTAAGGGAGGGGGATAAGGTAATAAATGATCCACAACACTTAGCAAACTATGTAAACGAGCATTTTTCAAGTATTGCATGGAAGTTACAGCAAAAATTCTCCAAAACAAATATAACACCTGTAAATAATGTTGCACTAAATACAATGATGTTACTTCCAACCACAGAGAACGAAGTCAGTAAAACTGTTCAAAAACTAAAAAATAAAAAGTCTGTTGGCTTTGATGAAGTACCAATGTGTGTACTGAAACAATGCATAGCGATTATACAAGGCCCATTAACAAATATAATAAATGAATCCTTCACATCAGGGACATTTCCGGAGCAGTTAAAACAGGCAAGAGTTATACCTTTCGTTAAGGAAGGTAATGCAGAAGACATAGAAAATTACCGGCCCATTTCCCTGCTGTCATCATTCTTAAAAAAATAGAAGCGATTAGGAAAGACAGATTAATGAATTACCTGAATAAATAAAATCTTTTAAGCGCATCGCAGTTTGGTTGCTGAAGTGGCAAAAATACGGAGTCAGCCATAGTAGAACTCACAAAAGTTGTACTTCATGCTCTTGACAAATATGAGTGTGTTACAGGCATATTTTTGGATCTCTCTGAGGCCTTTGATACAATCGACCTCAAGATTCTATTAAATAAATTAGAAGCATTGGGAATAAGAGGGGTAGCTAATGACTGGTTTCGATGACACCTATCAGATAGAGCACAAAGAGTAGAGATAACACACACTTCAAATAGATCTAAACATTTAGTAAAACACTTCATTGCAACTGAGAAAATATGAAAACTCCTTGCAGAGAAAGCAAATGAAATTCTCAAGGAAGTTTACGATTAGTCAATAAGCAATGAAGTGACATTGAACATAAAGAAATTTAATGCCATGAATTTCAGTTTGACGAAGGAAAATCACAAAGTTAAATTAAATGTAGATGGTACCTCTATAGACTTTGTAACAAACGTAAAATTTCTAGGAATGAATATTGACTCTCAGTTGAAGTGGTGTGAACACACAAAGGTACTTGCAAACAGAATATCATCAGCATGCTATGCCCTTGGAATCCTATCATCAGTGTGTAGCATGCAGTTCATATGTACACTCAATTCTTAGCTATAGCATTCGTTTTTGGGGAACAAATGCACAAAATACGAACACAATTTTCAAACTCCAGGAAAGAGCCATAAAAATAATAACCAAAAATAGTTGTCGAGCTCATTGTAAAGATCTGTTCAAAACACTGGGGATTTTAACTGCTTCGTGTGAATATATTTACCAGTCAGTTGTACACATCAAAAGTAACATTGGTTATTACTGCACAAACAGCTCTGTCCATGACCATGGAACAAGAGCTAGACTCAACTTACATTTACCAAGAAAAAACAAACATAAAACTCAAAACAGCATTTTCTACCAAGGAATAAAATTGTACAAAAAATTACCAAAATTGATGAATGAAATTGCAAAAATACACTTATTTAAAAAGGCAGCCAAAAAGTACCCTTTATGCAATACTTTTATACATTGAAGGATTACTTAGATAAAACAAAGTATGGGTTAGTTAAAAAGAATGTTACACAAATAAATAAAAATAATGATTATAAAACATCCAACATTCTACATAACACATTCACACTATGTTTTTCCTTCTTTTTTTCCTTTTCTAGAAAAACGTATCCCCAAGCTATGCATACCAAAATACTAACACCTCTTCCTCTTTCTGAGCTCAACATGTCACTCATTATATAGGGATGCCCACACAGTTTTTCAGGATAGCAAATGGGAAGTTGCAGTACAGAAGATGGCCCAGAGATCACTAGTGTGTGTGTCTGTGCGTGTAGTAAGTGAAGTGCTATGAAAGAATTTGTGTATAGCGTGTGCAGTGACTGATAGCGAGATACGAGTGAACAGTGTGGCATTACATTATAATAAGTTATTTACAAAAAAATATTGTATACCAGGAGTAAATCTAATGATTGTATCTAACTAGAAGTCTGTGTATGTATATGTATATGTATATGAATTAGGTTATTTTAAATTGGTCTAAACCTGTAAATACTTTGACATGCCCCATATCCTTGTAAAAAGAGATCTACGGATGAATAAAGCTTCTACTGCTACTACTACTACTACTACTACTAACTTCTATAGATTTTCCTTCGATCAATCCCCTTCTCCGTGTCTTTTGCAACGGGAAGGCCACTTATTTTTCGGCCTGCTCATACACCAAGAATGTGGCACCCAAAATGCCATTCACTTGGCTAACGATCCCTGAATCGAGCATCGTGGAAAGTTCTGTATTACCAATATTAATAACTGTGACAGGGCAGGATGCCTCCTTGGGACTGCTCATCTTGGTCAAGTAGTCGTCCCTAATTTCCCTGTACTTTACTAGACTTAGAGTGCAAACATGGCCCTTGTCTGCCCTAGCTATCTGCTGACTATGATTGAGGGGCAGTGTTTCTTACTTCAATAATTTCTGCTCTTCTGTTTTCACTCTCTGTCGGTGGTTCTCGTCCGTAATTTTGCAGATGAGACCTATCCTCATAGTGCCCTGGTCTCTAATCTAGTTACTATCCTGTTCTTGCAGGCCTCTGTCATTATTGTCCTCCCTAACATACCCTTTCGCCTGTTCCTTCTTCTGTAAGTTTCTATTTTGATTCCAGTCGGAAGCAGAGATCATTCACCTTTTCTATCGTCTATATTCATCGAAATCACTTAAGACCAGCTTAAACGTCTCCGGGTCACTCTCCTCACTGCAAAGTTGCGATCCTTTGTGCCCATCTGGCAGTGTGCTGATGAAAAGTTAGATCAGTTCTCCACGACTGTAAAGATAACCGTGGTGCTGATTCCTCTTCAAGATCTCGTTGAAATACTGAGAGTAGCACTAGAAACGTGTTGTTGCCAGTGATAGTGCTTCTATGATGTTTAGACCCCTTCTGTTTTGTTCTGCAGTCGACTAATATATTTCCATTATTTCCACTCCGAATTCTGTGAAAGTGGTGCATGACCTTCAAAGTCCTTCCTGTTGTCGGACATGGAACTTGATGACTGACACAATTCTCTCGTGATCGCCTTGTCCTGTATCGCTGACGGCACGCCGCGTGATTCTGAATTAGCACAACTATGATGCTCATTGTCTACGTGAATCCTACAGTCACCTGGCGGCATTAGTAGTTCACGGTTTGTGGCCACCATATTTCCTTTCTTATATTCTCTATACTATGTTTTAGTGACACAAACTCCTCGGTTTCGCAGAATCGCACCGGTTCCATACTGTCAGACTCAGTCCGTTCTTCCTAGGCCTGCATACTTTCAGAAAGCGAAGTGTTTGCCTCTTCTACATTTTTTAAAGTTTTCACAGCCTGGACTAGCCTGATAGCGTGGCACTTGACTGTCTTTGACCTTGTCATCAATGGGTTTAGTTCTGTCATCAACTTCTTCGTACAGCACCACCATCTGTTCTCTAAACAATCCCCTGTCTTCTGCTTCGGGTTTTTCTCTGCCTGCTTCTGCCTTTTGTCTCATTCTTCTGCCCTTTTCCTGTATTTTTCTGCTGTTTTGTGTCTGCTTCCGATATACATAGCTTTTTCTTTCCCCGCAAGGGGGTATCTATCATGTTTTCAAAATTCGTGCTGCCCTGTGACAATGACGATTCTGTCTAGCGAATTTCACTGTTTCCTCTAAATTAAAATGTTGTTTCGGTATCCTGGATTTTAGGCAATGCGGATTTTGCGGGAACCTCTCCCACAGAAAATTCCAATGTGGCCTGTTCTGATTTTATACAAACCTGCTGACCTAAAATCTTGCTTGTGTCTCTCTCCGCGTATACAAGATATGAAATAAAATTAAAAAAAATACCCCATAAAACTCAACACGAACAAAATGAACATATATACAAATTAAGTGTCCTCAGAAACAATGCAGTGTATCATCACACGAATTCACAAATAAAATCCTCACTTCGCAAATGAATCCTCTGTACAAATCCCCCAAAAATACGAGAACATATATCAATAATTTACACGAAACACAAAACGTGTAAGCGCGGCGTAAGCATGTTTTGCGGGTGCAGGCTATTACTCAACTTCACACAGGATGGGACACAATACTCTCTACAACTATTTATACACGAAAAGGTTTTTCGCTGTGCTGCTCTGATGCTAGTTTCTAAAAGCAACCAGAAATACGGTCCCGGATCAGGATCGACGTGAAGGTGAGACGTCTTAAACTAAAGTCTCTGCCTATGTGGTAGAGCATGTGTGCTCGTGCTGCTTCTACTGCAGTAAGTGAAGCGTCAGTGTCCTAACGTCTAAAGTGGCCATTGTACGCAAAGGGCAATACCGACGCAGCAAAGCACAACTTGATAGTATACCAGGCTATTTTATCCTATCTAAGCTGGAAAGCTATAGGGCAAGGAAAGGATATTGGAATGGATGTCAGACCTGTTATCAACAAAATTTTTATTTATTCTAAAGTTGAATAAGGTGAGTCAAATGTTATTTGCTTTTAACAGAATTCTTAATCTGTTATTTTAAATGAAAAAGGGGTACATCACAATTAATCTAGTAGACTTTGAATTATGTTAACAAACTGTATGAGATTAACACTCTGGGAGGAAGTCTATGGATGGAAGACTGCAAGGAAGCTATAGCATCAAGACATCCTTATCTGTGCGGCTCGATGAGACGAATTTAAAGAACCTAAATTCAAAAATTCAAAGTGGAGTTGAGTGAGAGACTACGAAAAGCGAACTGCTTTGATTACGGATCCGACTACTTCAGACAACAAAAAATTACCTCTGCTCTAAGTCAGAAGAGAGCCACAAACAGCCACAGATCGCTGGCACCGTCCATCTTTAGAGAACACTGTCTGTGCCTCTACGAACTCCTTTTCGAACTCTCCGAAAAATCGTTCCTCCTGCACAATTACCGGCCTCATAAAAATCATAGGTGGAGGGGCTGTAGCTATACCACTGCCCACATGAAAGCGGATATATGCAACAAAATTTTCGAAAAATCAGGAAAAGGCAATTAACTTCCCCCACTTCCGTGTGCATAAAATACTGTATCTTTTTCGAAGTTAGTATCGGACTGAAATCGTGTTGTTACCGATTCGTCGGTTCAACCGCGCTCGATGCAAGGTGAATCGACGCAATCTCATTAGCTGAATCAAAATTTTGGAGAGGAAAACAGATGCGCCATTCCAATGCTTCTACTGGAACCTAGGCATCGGTCCCCAGGACACACGTACGTACAAGCCTGATTATCGTACAGACTTACAATGATCATCAGAACAGTACGACCACCGACCTACTATAGATATAAACCCGTCCAGATGACAGCAGCGTCATCTGGCGAGGAATGACTGCTAGTCAGACACACGCACGATTCCTGCAGTATTAGTGAGCGTGGTGTCCGTGTGTAGAATGGGGAAGGCGCGCGGTCTGAGTTCGTAATGGCGCGGAAGCTCGGCACGAGCATTTCGGAAACTGCACGACTTCTCAAGTGTTCGAAAAGTGCTGTGGTGAGTGTCTTCAATATGAAACGCAACCAAGGTGAAATCACGTCCAGATGTCGTGGATTTTGGCGGCCACCCTTCATTACAAATATAGGACGTTGCAGGCTAGGCAGACTGATAAAACAGGACAGGCAGTGAACTATGGTGAAACTAACATCATACTTAAATGCTGGGTAGAGTAAAAGTGTGTCTGAACACACAATGCACCGAACACTCCTATCAATGGGTCTCTGCAGCCAAAGAGCCATGCACGAGACAACGTTAGCTCCACGATGTGGGCAAGTACGACTGAAATGGGCACATGGCCATCGACACTGGATGTTGGCTCAGTGGAAGAGCGTTGCTTAGTCTGATGAATCCCGATACCTTCTTCATCATGCCGAAGGGACGGTGCGAATCCGTTGTCTTCCAGGGGAACAACTCCTTGACACCTGTACTGCAGGAAGGAGACAAGCTAGCGACGGCTCTGTTATGCTATGGGGAACATGCACGTGGGAATTCATGGGTCCACTGGAGCTCGTGAAACGTACCATGACGGCCAAGGAGTATCGTACACTGATATACCACGTACACCCCTTCATGTCGATCATGTTTCCCGACGGCAATGTCATCTTTCAACAAGATAGTGCGCCATATCACAAGGCCAGGAGTGTGATGGAGTAGTTCGAGGAACTCTGTGGTGAGTTACAATTGATGTGCTGGCCCCCAGCTTGCAGACTTGTACCCGATCAAACATATCTGGGATGTGGCTGAACGTGGCGTCAGAGCTCATCGTCCCCCTCCCCGGAATTTACAGCAATTAGGCAATGTGTTTGTGCAGATGTTGTGTCAACACCCTCCAGCAACCTACCAAAGCCTCATTGCTTCCATTGCCGCTATTATCCTTGCCAATGTCGGACATACCGTCTATTAGGTAGGTGGTCCTAATGTTCTGGCTGATCAGTGTGTCACAGGGAGGTGGCGGGGCAGACGCTGACCGCCGCCCCCTTGGCGCCACTCGTGAACACATAAAAGGCGGCAATGTGGGGCTATAAGACTGACGCCAAATGCTGGGCCATCCATAAGGGGCGCATGATTGACAAATTTACTGACAAGCTTCTCTGTCGCTACAATAGATCTGTCAGCCCACCCCGTGACATGCGAAGCTTTTTCTCTTCCAACACACAGTCCACAGGCCAATAACGAAAAATGGAAAAATATGCTGGCCGTAAAATGAATCTATATTGCATAATGATGTGACACTGCTGATACAGGTAGAAGGTGTTAAGTCCCATAGTGCTTAGAGCCATTTGAAAAGGGAGAAGGAGAGTGTAACCAGCCGCTAGGAAAGTTACTTGAAAGTACTGTAAAGATTTGATTTATTTCGGATTTCGTAATTATATTTGGAATAGGCGAACTAAACTGATAAAAATAAGTTTTCCGCTATCTGCGTGTCTGGTAACATGTCTCAGCTTATAATCACGGTGACTGGGAATAAAAGAATACTCTTTATGAAACTGAAAGAGTAACTTAACTATAAAATCATAAACAAAACTATAATCAAAATAAATGCTATCTGTTCGATAATGTGCGTCTGCGAAATCAGTATCTGCTGCTGGGTAACACCGAACGCCATGCTGCTCCACGCCATGTGCTATAACATGTTTGCATCCTCGTTGACGTCCTGTGTGGTCGAGAAGTTGCTACTCATGCCTGTCCTGCTCTTCGACTGTGCCTCTCCTTACCTCATCCACTTTGTGAGGAGGATTCCTGAGACAATGGACTGGAAGTTCCAGCAAGTCTGAAGCACTTCCAATAGGGTTCATATCAGGAGATACCGTAGACCATTCCACTGGGCTCATTCCTGCCTTCTGGAGGAAGAAGTCATAAGGTAGGTGTGGTGCTCTTGTGCATTATCATCTAGAAAAACAAATCCATTCCGGAAACGTTGGCTGTATGGCTGGTCAAAATGTGACAAAATCCTGTCCAGATACTACACAGAAATAAATGCGACAAGAATCTTCCGATATCTGTTCACGATACAAGTTCAGAATGTGATTTATCAATAAACCTGCTGAATCTGGCGTTAGACAAATACTGCAATTTTCCATGAAAAGAATACAATTACATTCACTCAGATTCTATTCCAGGTGTTCACTTGCCCACCTTCTTTGCGCACTATGGCGCTGGGGATTTGTTCAGTTGTTTGTAATGGATGCCAAGAGATCAGATAGATGATCTGGAGATGGTTGCGTTCTGTCTGGGTTGACACAACCCTTGCAGCTGCCTACCAGGCAATTTATGCCTGGTAGGTAGTGGTCAGCAGTATTGTTTACTGCGGGCAACAACTACAAGGCGGATCTTCAGTGTTTTGTGTCTCACGATAGCGGTTGAATGTTCGAATAACGTTATTGCGGTGTATGTAAAGTCACCTGGCAATTTCCCCCTGGTGACAACATTCCGTGCCGTAGACAGACAATACATGCAGCATCTAATCCTACGAGGGATGTTGACAGTCTGAATAGTGAAAACAAGTAAGATTGTCTCGTTCACATTTAGGGACAAAGCTCTGAACTGAATTGTTACTGCAGGTTTAGTATCATCTCTGTTCCATAGTGGGCTATATGTAGCGATTTCCCAACAAATGAATCAAATGTGCATATGGCATTTTTGGCCGGGAGTCCCGTTCTGGAGAGTTTCTCCACCTGGTGCAAGTCTTTTTATCTGGCGTCACTTCAGCGACTGATGATTAAATGATGATATGGGATAAAACACAAACACACACACAGACACGCACACACACACACACACACACACACACACACACACACACACATGCCGAGTAGAAAAAATCCCCGACGCGACCTGGAATCCAAACCAAGGCCCCGTGATGGATAGTCAGCAACGCTAACCACAAGACGACGAGCAGCTGCGAGCGATTTATCAGTACTGAGAAAAACATTTCTGATCAAAAGAGCCAAACTGTGCAAATTATGAGGTTCGTGCTTTTTTTTTAAGCATTTTATAACGTGTCCTCCATATTACACATAGTAATATAGAATGCCGCTGGTTGTTTTACGTCAGTCTATCGTTCACGCAATAAAGCTCTTCATCTAATTAATCGAGTATGTAATATATTTTTTTTTTACAGTGAGTAAAATTATTGATTTCTCTAGAGCAATAATTGAGTGCTTCTCCTGATAACAGGCTTTGTTCACAGTTGGTGGTGAAGCAGGAGTATGTTTTTACTTTCTTGGGGAAACTCTCCATTCAGAAATCCTACGAGGAATTTTGTTGGAACGCGGAGACTTAAGTTGACAGTTTCCGGCTTTGGCCCAGTGTGTAGCACCACTAGCCAAGGTAATGAAATTCTGATTCCATTTCCTTCGAGTAAGTGTGTTTCTTTTACGTGGAAAACACATTTGTAATGGGGCCTATTCTCCTCACGAGGGCAGAAAAGTAAGTGTCTAAACAAAGAAATAATGACAAGTGCCCAAGTGACGTCATCCCAAAGACTCATATTACAAGGTAATGTTCACATTCGTCATTTCAGATATGTATACCGGATAGTCAGAATAACATATGCGCCCACCTAATGGCGTGTTACTTCACTCAAATTAGATACAAATCGTCGTTGCGTGAATTGTGCATGAGTTACGGGCAGTAGCACGGATATAGATATCGCCTCCGTAGACTACACAGGTCAACGAATAAATATTTTGTTATTAATTTTTGACAGGCAGTGGCTTTGTCTCTTGCCTTTTTTGGCATTGAATTCACATCTGATCTCAGTTTTTTTCTGCGTTGTACAGTTTGTCACAATGTGACTTCGTTATTAACTTAAAAATTACCAAAAACGTGTAATTCAGATGACAATAATTTAATTTGTCAATGTGATCAAAAGTTTTATTTAAGTAGAAACATGAAACAGCTCTTTCTTGCATTGGAAATTATGCATCTACAGCTTGTATTTCTTTTTCCTCTTTTCATTAAAGCAACTAATACAGCTTTTCCTCTGATGAATTGTCTGTTGCACATCATAGTGAAATGATCAACACTAATCCCCCATAATATTGGTATCCCACCTCCCCTGACTCCGTTTTTCCAAAACTTTCATGTCTTGATAAAAGCCGTCACGTTGTTCCTCACTGACAAATTTGCAGACGGAAAAATGAAGGTGACTGTTCAAAAAGTGAATCTTGAAACTTATTCTTGAAATTTTCCAGCTTGTGGGTAACAAAAAAAATATAACGTAAATCCTGTTTTCTTTCTAAGGACTTAGTAAAAACTTCCTTGAAGGACACCTAAATCTCCTCTCATTCTTAGTTCTTAGTTCCAACATCACTTTTATAATTCTATGTTAAACAAGCACACCTTCTATCAGTTTCTATAATGACAGAATATTCTTCACCTTCTCTGAGTAAGGTTTTAAGAAACTGTTTTATAACCCCAACTTAATATCTAGAGGCAGTAACAAATTTTTTTTTGAATCGACGACGTTCTTGCAGAAAACGTTCTCTTCAGATTTCAATGATTTTCTTACAAGCCAATTTCTTGTAGATCAGTATAGACTTTTTTCCATATTGTTTCATTCATATAAGCAGCAGTGATATTTATTAAAGGTACTTTGCTAGACAAGGAGCCTACACTATGTGATCAAAAGTATCCGGATACCCGGCTGAAAATGACTTACAAGTTCGTGGCGCCCTCCATCGGTAATGCTGGAATTCAATATGGTGTTGGCCCACCCTTAGCCTTGATGACAGCTTCCACTCTCGCAAGTATACGTCCAGTCAGATACTGGAAGGTTTCTTGACGAATGGCTGCCCATTATTCACGGAGTGCTGCACTGAGAAGAGGTATCATGTGGGTCGGTGAGGCCTGGCACGAAGGCGGCGTTCCAAAACATTCCAGAAGTGTTCTGTAGGATTCAGATCAGGACTCTGTGCAGGCCAATCCATTACAGAGATGTTATGCATGCCACAGGCCATACAGTCTGTTGTGTTGAAAGATGGAATCGCCATCCCCGAATTGCTCTTCGACAGTGGGAAGCAAAAAGGTGATTAAAACATCAATGTAGGCCTGTGCTGTGGCAGTGCCACGCAATGCAACAAGGGGTGCAAGACTCCTCCATGAAAAACACGACCACACCATGACACCACCGTCTCCGAATTTTACTGTTGGCACTACACACGCTAGCAGATGACGTTCAGCGGGAATTCGCCATACCCACACCCTTCCATCGGATCGCCACCTTGTGTTCTGTGTTTCATCACTCCACACAACGTTTTTCCACTGTTCAATCTTCCAATGTTTACGCTCCTTACACCAAGCAAGGCGTCGTTTGGCATTTACCAGCGTGATGTGTGGTGGTCTGGATAGATATCTACCTATTACACATTACGACCCTCTTCAACTGTCGGTGGTCTCTGTTAGTCAACAGACGACGCTGCTTATGTTAGGAATGTAATTGCTGCTCGGTCGGCACTCTTCGCACCGTATTCTACAAAAAGTGAGTTTCACAGGGAAATTGACGGGAGTTTATTGGTTGATCTTCTCCCACACGGTCGAACCTCATCTCTTCAAATTCCGCTGTGCAAACAATTCCTTCTAGAGAACCGTGGCCAGCTTTCTGTGGCTTGAGCGTCCCAGTTTCTCCTGAGTTTCCATCCACGGCGGTAAATTTATTCCCGTTACAATGTGACTTGGAGAAACTTTTCTCTGTGTACTCGTACGATTTCCCAGGCTCTACGTCCTACGGTAACATACATTAAATGCGTATCTGTAAGTTGCTGTGACGAGCAATGTTCCGTCTTCAACAAACAGTCAGGAAATGTAAGCAGCAAAGCTCTACACTATGGACACGTCACAGACGATTGTGTATTTTTTAAGTTAGCGCCATCAGTTTTACGAAACACATGTGGATTCCAAACACGTGCTTCACACATCGTGCTCAGTCAAGATCTCGTGAAGCTTAAAACATTCGTTCCCTACCATTGGTTCCTTATTTAAAAATACCCAGTTATGGTTCTCTACCGTATGTATAATTTTGACTCTAAGGGTTTGGACAACTTGTATAGTGGTTAGGTAGCTCGGGGAGTTATTGAAATCAGGAAACCACCCCTGATGGACGTAGAGGGACATTATCTCTGGAGAAAATTCCATAGTTAATTTATCGGCAGAATGCTGATAGTTGAGTTTCTAATGTAGTTTGAATGCCCATCACATATCCACCCAGGCTGTTGATCGAGACATAATGCTAGATGAATCATCAGGCCATATTAATCAACATGGTCCATGTCGCCTGATCTCGGCACCATTTCCGTTGCACTGAAATGATCTTCTCAGTGATTAAAGTTTCGATAATCGCTACACGGCAGAGAATATCTAGCCTTTTCTGCTCGCGCAGGCCTCATGCAGAAACAGGTTTGCCGAGATGCTGATTGAGTCGTCTGGCATTAGCTATAGGGTTCTTTGAGACAATGGGCTTCATTATTCATTATCAGTGATGATTGCTTTCCGCCCACTATTACTCTTTGATGCGAACGTCTTGCTACGAGTCTTGTGTTCTGCCGCTAAGCCGGTCATTTATTGCTGCTAATATGCAGGAGAGCCCACATACATCTGTTATAATTGACAGCGTTCCTCCTGTTTTAGTTGCAAGTCTGGCACGTATCACCTAGATCCGAAAGACTGAAAGGTTGAGTATGCAATTACTACTTATAGCACTGCAGGTTATATTCCCTCATTGCAGAAACAGATGACAGCTCCACGAGTGACCCGTTATAAAACGCTACAAAAATACTAACAACTGGGAAATATGTAATGTCACTTTTGTAATAATTACATGCAAGTCATCAGTGTAGGCAGTTTTGCTAAACTTGTCGGTAAGTGTTCCTCATTCGTCAGGTATCTACCATTGTGACAATCCACATCCTTTATTTTACCAGTACGATCCTGCCAAGCATGTCTTTGCTGTCGTTCAAATGCTCCAGGCCTTTGCGACACATACGATCCCTCTACTCAACATAACTGCAACACAGCCGGCGAAGGAACTGTTAATCGGTGGAGTGAGATTCCCTTCCTGCTCTGCTAGATTATTGAAACAGTTCTTAATAGGGTTGAGATGCGTAGAATTAACCTCGCGAAACAAGTTGATAACGTCACAAATTTGCCTAGTATTAGCCCCGTGAAACAAGTTGATAAAGTTACAAATTTGACACAAATGATCACTGTCGTAGGACTCATAGTAACTCCAAGAGCCGCGTGGTCTAGGGCGCCTTGCCACGGTTCTCGCGGGTCTCCCCGTCGGAGGTCTGAGTCCTCCCTCGGGCATGGGTGTGTGCGTTGTCCTTAGCGTAAGTTAAGGGACCGATGACCTCAGCTGTTTGGTCCCATAGGAACTTACCACAAATTTCCAAATTGCAAGACATGGCGACTCGACTGAAAACGTACACCTCCAACACTTTCCATTTACCTTTCAGATGACTCCATTCAACATCCGCGGCAACCTCAGCAGATATAAAAATCTAGGAAGAACAATTCAAAGATCTCAAGGTTATAAGGTGACAACAAAATCAGACACTCCAGTGTCCTCTTTAATGCAACTCACCAAGTCTGTTTCTTTCAACAGCTCTTCCTCCAGATAATTAACGACACCTGATAATAAATTAGTCACTGTCAGGAGGCATCACGCTAATACCATTTTGCCCGCCACCGACGTTGATAACCGTTACAATTTGGCAGGAAGAGAGTTCACAAGTTTGTCCAGGTACGCAAGACCCAGCTGAAGTCTTGAATTCATAATTAGATCTCCTAGATTTGTCAGATTGTGGGGCTGTTGGCTGCTACATCTCACACGTTGTTCCAAAAAACAGTCCCAGACATATACTATGGGTGATTTATCGGTCCAATGGCGGTGCAGTAAAATGCCTCAGCATCCGTACAATCAGCAAAGAATTCGAGAAGGCCTGTAATCTTGGCTGGAGCTACTTGGAAGACGACAGTACCCACAGAATACTCACAATTACGATGAGGAAGAAAGGCCAACACTTTGTCGGTGAGAATATTGAAATAAACATCTTGGTTCATCTTCACAGGAACCTGAATGAATGGGTTCAAGTCATAGTACTAACAACATCCCCCCCACCGCACAAAATGCATCATTTGATAAGAGGCAAAATCGCGCGTTGTAGGGCCACACTACATGCGCCCTGTCAGCTGCTATCCAGGTTTTGTATTTATTGGCTCACTGAAGACGTGCCACAATTGCCTTTTGCACGAATCCTACTCTAAATGCCCATTTCACTTCCCTTCGCTATATTCGCTGGGGAACTGGTTGAGATTGACTTGCATTCACTGACAGCAGCAGTTCCTGTAGGATTTGAAATCCATTGTCATTGACGCTGCCTTTCTGTTAAGATCCTCTAACGATCAGGTTTTTCCTTTACGTCGTGTTGCATGACTGTGAGTGGTACATCATTCTTTCTCGTACCACGGAAGGTCCTATGACCGCCTGGTACTACGTCTACACCAACGCTTACAGCGCTTCAAAGCTACCAGTGTGCTCTTTTAAGGGGGTGGATAATATTTTCTCCGCTGAGCTTATTATCTCTTTCATTCGACACATAACTAGCCCTGAATAATATCAACTTTGGAGTACATCATCGAAGACACAACTTTGAGGGTCACAACTGCGCGTCAGTTGTTTCTGCAGCAAAGCTGCCACCGTAAAATCACGCGTGCCTGCGCTAAAATGATGAAGTTCATCTACGATATTGCCCAGGTCTCGATGAACCAACATTATTTCTTCTCTGAAAGTCCATATACGAAATCTCGAATTCCCGAGTTCAGAGCAACTCCGTGAATTTGTTAAACATTGAGGCGACTTAGCCAATAAGTGCTATAGCTGCGGAAAATTTGTCTTGTTTCTCACGTATGGACATTCTCATTGGTTCAACGACATCTACACTATGTATGTGGGAGGAGGACAGTGGATTGTCCTGAGACAAGGAATGCTTATGAAATGAATGAAATCCACTGAAATGCATGAACTTCACGAAGATTCAATGACAGGAAATGATATCAAAGCAAAAGTTCAGATGTGTTGAACCTACAGTGCGAGGAATATGAACTGGCAACTAAAATTTAACAACAGAAACATACTTATGACCATATTTGCCAAGCTACCGATTAGAAAAGTTTCTGTACGTCACGCGAAACACTCCGAATTCTCCCTGTAGTGAGAACAATCTCGAGTGCTACGTTATGCTTCGATTGGGTACAATCTTCTCATTCCTCTCACCCTGCCAACAATAGAGTATACAAACTCCTGCGCGATTCAGGAAGCCTTCTGAAAACGCTATTGCGGCTCGCGTCAGTCTCAGCGACTACGATATATTGTCACGCTTAACAAGCTAATAATTACCCTCTGTATTCAAAACCAGATCAATAGTAACTCGTCGGACAAATGGATCCTATCGGCATGGAGGAAATAATTTAGACCATCATTTCTCTGCACGATACTCACTCGTATTTACTGGCTGAGGGACCACAGCAGTAGGCCGGCCGCGATGGTCTAGCGGTTCTGGCGCTGCAGTCCGGAACCGCGGGACTGCTACGGTCGCAGGTTCGAATCCTGCCTCGGGTATGGGTGTGTGTGATGTCCTTAGGTTAGTTAGGTTTAAGTAGTTCTAAGTTCTAGGGGACTTATGACCTAAGATGTTGAGTCCCATAGTGCTCAGAACCATTTGAACCACAGCAGTAAACTCGGGGTAGCCAGCTTAAAAGTTTGGTACGAAGAAAGCCACTTTTTTTTTTCGATGCTTCTTGCACAAACAAAGGTCTTCTTCAGGGCCACGGTTGAGGTGTTCTCTCTCACGTCGTCAAAAAGTGTTACTTTTTACCTAGGACGTTATACCACATGATCGCAGACTAAATATAATCATTTTAATATTGCTCGGCTAATACGTAGAAATATGTCTCAGTGTTATGATAATAGCTTTTACTGTGTCAGTCCAAGAAGCAAGACTAAATACAAAATGACTAGGAATACTTCGTATTAGTTAACAGTGGCATATTATTGGTTATTCCTCAAACAACCACTTTTTATAGCGTGGTGCCTAAGCAACCTACGGTATTCACTATAACGTTAACTGGTTTCAATAAAGAAAATGGGGCACTTACTGAATCTCACTTGCTAAATCCTTCATCTAGACACTCTACTAAACCTTTAGAGTAGTTTTCCACCGCTGTAGTGAAAGTAACAAGGTAACATATCTTGATACTTAGTCAAATAAAGTTAACTAGATATTTTTGTCACCTCAAACGAGGTTACTAGCATTGAATAGTAGCATCTTATATTTGAGAAACGAATTAATTCCATTCATACTGCTTTCATAAGTCGTTTCACAAATTCTAAGTCTGGTACTCGTAGCCAATTTCGGCGGGAATAAAACAGTAGACTCTGCAACTGCTGAATAACAGCAGTGACAAAATATCTGTGTCTCTTAGGATTCTGAATCCAACTGTTCTCCGTTCAATTTCTGTTCGCACGAACAGAGGAAGAACTCTAAAGCATCACTAGCATCGGGAAAAAAATGGTTCAAATGGCTCTGAGCACTATGGGACTTAACATTTGAGGTCATCCGTCCCCTAAAACTTAGAACTACTTAAATCTAACATCACATCCCACACATCCATGCCCGAGGCAGGATTCGAACCTGCGACCGTAGCAGTCGCGCGGTTCCGGACTGAAGCGCCTAGAACCGCTCGGCCACAACGGCCAGCTAACATCAGGAAAACATACGTCAACGGGTAGGAAAGGGTATATTGTTACTACAGTAGCCACTAGGTTGCAACCTAACCCTGTCGTATGCAGATAGGAGACAATTGTATGTCTGTGTCTAGGACAGCGGTTAGTGCAACAAGAATGAGAAAATACAACTGAGACAGTCAACTTAGTTACGTAGCGACGATGATGGAAACGATATTTTTGTTCTTTTCTCTCACTGTCTCGTTTTATTTTTCAGTTTCGGATTATGTGCACTTTTCTGTCTAACAGAGCGACTTGGTGTTGTGGCTTAGGGTCAAGACTCGTATTCAGATCTCAAACCAGTCATTCATAGTTAGAAATTATGTAGTTTCCGTAACTGATTTCAGACAAATCCCAGAATAGTTCGCTTTGAAATGTGTGTAAATAAATCTCGTTCAGTGTGTCGTGTTAATCACATAGCAAACGAAGATATAAAAGTTAGAATCAACAAATTTACAAATTCTCTAGCAATTAATTCATTTTCACGGAACACATCGATGTAACATATCCAGTTAACAGGTTCAGCTGTAGGTTCCACGACATCACTTAATTTTCGCTGTTTGATGATGTGCTTCGTGGCCTCTTCAGAATCTCCTCACAGCCCATTTATGTAGGATCACCCTTGTTCTGGCGTGGCATACTGGAACTGGTTTAGTGGAGTTTCCGTAAGCGCTATGATGTAAAGTTTCTTTGAATTCCATGTCTCTTGTCATGCTTCTTTCTTGAGATAGGGTTGATGCTGCAACAGGACATTATCTACACATACACTGTGGGGCTTCTGGCGGAAGCCTGGAGCGTTACCCAATATGAAACGGACTCAACGTGTTTTGAGAGTATGGGAACAGGAAGCTTGTCACGTTCCTTAATACTGTCCCAAGTGTGGCGGGGTGACGTCTACAAGTGTTTGGAGCCAAAGTGCCGGGTTTGTCTTTCATCGTTCCAGATGCAATGTGCGTTGACTCATTTATTTTGTTCACGAGGCTACTCTTGCATCTTATCGGTGAATGGCTTTCGGCTGCAGAGTACATTACGGATTGAGGATGATGCATAGAATATCTGTTTCAGATCTCCACATTGCTTCTTCCAAATTTTTATTTTATATTGTTTCTGGGCCGGCCGCGGTGGTCTAGCGGTTCTGGCGCTGCAGTCCGGAACCGCGGGACTGCTACGGTCGCAGGTTCGAATCCTGCCTCGGGCATGGGTGTGTGTGATGTCCTTAGGTTAGTTAGGTTTAAGTAGTTCTAAGTTCTAGGGGACTTATGACCTAAGATGTTGAGTCCCATAGTGCTCAGAGCCATTTGAACCATTTTATTGTTTCTGGTCTTTAATTCTCGTCCTCTTAGTTATAACTGCTTTTTATGTGCCGGGGAACAATGAAATGTGATACCACGGTATTTTTAATAATTATTTTGGTTCATTAGCTTTTTTGTAATATGGATCTATCGCAGCTGCTAAAGTGCAACAACTACTCTTTACTACACAGTAAGTATGGATAGACAATCATCACTTGACAGTTCACAAAATCAGGCCGCACAAGGTCTCTGTAAATTATATACACAGACCAATAGAAGGACTTGGGTAGTCCGTAGTCACGCAGCTCCATCAACATCTGTTTGTTTACAATCCAAAGAGTTTTCCAGCTGAGGTCCAATAAGCAACCCAGTCATGTATGCACAGCGCCAGAGAAGTAGCACATTATGATGTGATTTTATGCTGGCAAGGCAGCCTGTTTTATTTGTTGCATGACATCAGAGACCACGTCTCTTATTCGCCGAAGGTGTAGTCGTTGGCAGCGTATATTCCAGACCCTCGAGTTTTCTGTCTGGGAACTGAAATATAGCAAAAACATTCGGATTTGTGTCTGCTGGGTGATTTTGTTAATAAAGCCATTTAGATCAATTAATACACAGTACATCTTTATTTATAACGTTGTTTTGGCGCTGCCACGTTCAGGTTTGTAATTAAGATTAAAGGAACATAAGAACGAGATGTGTTTGTTTTACACTGCCGGACTACAAAAGTTGTAAAGTTAGAAAGTTGATAATTTTCAAATAGTTCATTCAGCAAAATTTAGAACTTGTGAAAGAACGTGCAGTGTGAATATCAGTGAAACCTACGGCCAAGCGGAGGCATCAACTGTCATCTTGGTTTGAAAAAGTTACAAAAGTTACTGCCTAGAGGTGGCGCTATTGTGGGAGACGTTGCATTCATTTTTCCCCTCAGTTCATATATATAACTGACAGTCTCTAAAGTGTCCTTTTATGAATGTGCAAGTATACCATGTAAATCGTGTTTTACAACATAACACTGACTTCTGTGATTTTAAAAACTGTGTCGTTTTCTATGTATGAGCAGAGAGGAAAAAGTGAAGGAACGTCCTCCACACTAACGCACTTAGTGTTTTGTAATGTTTTAAAACTGAAATGAAAGTTGACGCGCCGCTTAGGCACAGGTTTTATTGATCTGACACCAAACGCTGTTTTACAAGTTCTAAGTTCTGGTGAGTGAATATTTTTAATTTTTTAGCTTTTCACATTTTGTAGGCTGATAGCGCATAACAGACGCCTTTGATTCTTACGTTCCTGTAATCTCAACTACGTATCAACTGATGGCAATAGCCGAAATGACGTTATGTATACAGAAATGTATTAAGAGATCCAAAGGACTTTATTTGCAAAACATCCACGAAGATCGCATACTTTTTTTGGAAATTCGTTTCCATTATTAATAACGTTGGGTAAATATTATAGTGGAATGTGCAGCTTTGGCTTGAACTGGACACACTGGTCATTTCTTACAATATTGCTCTTGCTTTCGCATATCTGGTGTCATGCAGCGTATGCCTTCATATAGATGGTATTTCCGGATGGCTGTTGCCGTGTCCTCAGTATAGCAAAATTTCTGTGACACTGTTACAGGCATGTGAGACGCGTAAAGCTTAAGTAGAAGTAAATACTAATCCTTTTTGTAAGGAATATATAAGATGAAGTTCCGCGTTCTGGCTCTAGAAGAACCAATCGTGCCCTACCGCCCACCATCTCATGCTCTGCCAGTGGTGTCACTGGATGCGGCATGGAGGGACGTGTGGCCAGCACACCGCTCTTCCGATCGTTGTCGGGTTAGTTGACATTGCAACCGTTATTTACATGTCGAGTCGCTCGTCATTTGGTCTCACGAGGCTGAGTGCACCCCATACTAGTCCTTCCACCATGGAAAAATCCCTGACAGTACTGGAATTCGAACCTGCGTTCTCCGGGTGGCAGTAAGTCGCGCTCACCACTAAGCTTAAGGAGACAGGCTTTTACAGGAGTATTTTGGTCGTTTCTAGCTGTTGATATTAGGCCTTTTGTGGGCTTCTGATTCAGTTTGTAATATTAAAGCTAGGACGTCTTCGCAGCAGCAGCCATTAATTTTAAAACCAGCTTGTTCAGGATGTAATGACTCTATTTACATGATTGTATATTTTGTAGACTGTTAACTGTCTGAACAGATGGAACAAGTTTTCACACATGTAACTGGCTCGAAGATATTTCGTGTAACAGAACACAATATGTCGTACTGGAGGATGAGCGATCATCACAGACAATAATGTGAGAAGTGCCCTAGGAGTGTTTGATAGGATCGTCCTTGTTCGCCATACATATAGGTGATCTATCGGACAGGATGGACAGCGATTAGAGACTACTTGCTGATGATACTGCTGTGTATGGGAAAAAATTGTCACTTAAGTGTATGTGGATTCAAGATGACATGGACAGAATTTCTAACAGGTGCTACTCGCATGCAGTAGCAAAAGTGGTGTTTGACTCAGTCACGTCAATTAAATTTCTAGGCTTCTAGATTTTATATGGAGTAACAGAAATGTCATTAGCACATACTTTTAGCTGTAGGAAAGGCGAATGTGCGAATGCAGGTGTCTGGGAAAATTTTAGGAAAGTGTAGGGGAAAAATGGAAACCTCGTATAGGACGCTTCTATTACCCATTCGTGAGTACTGCTCGAGTGTTCGGGACCCACATTAGTTTGAATTAAACAAAAACATGGAAGCAACTCTGACGTCCTGTTACATTTGTTACAGGTCGGTTCGATCAGTACCAGAGTGTTGCGAAAACACTGTTACTTTAAACAAGAATTATTGCAAGGAAACCTAGAGAAATAGTTGTAAGAACTGGTCTCACATGAAATTGTAAGATACGGGTCTGCCGGCCGGGGTGGCCAAGCGGTTAAAGGCGCTACAGTCTGGAACCGCGGGACCGCTACGGTCGCAGGTTCGAATCCTGCCTCGGGCATGGATGTGTGTGATGTCCTTAGGTTAGTTAGGTTTAAGTAGTTCTAAGTTCTAGGGGACTGATGACCTCAGAAGTTAAGTCCCATAGTGCTCAGAGCCATTTGAACCATTTTTTCTTTTGATACGGGTCTCTCATGCGGTGATTCAGACCTCCGTCCAGTCACTTGGATTCTTCCTCATCTTCCTCTATTTCGAGCATGTACCTCCTCTCTAATGAACTTGTCGTCGACGGGACGTTAAACAATAACATTCGTTCTTCCTCGTAAGAACGAAGGTATTCTTTTTGCGAAACTCTGTTGACAAGTTTTATAGAACAAACATTTTCGACAGTCTGCAGAACGATTCTACTACATGCGACACAACACACGTCTCGCTCATGGACCGTATGGATACGATGAAATGGAGCTCGTACAAAGGAACAAAGGCAGCCAATTTTCCCTCGCTCAATTTGCGAGAGGGGCAGGAAAGAAAATGACTGGCAAGGGTGGAAAATGCCATCAGTCATGCACGGTACACTGCACTGCCGTGTATGTATGTAAATGTAGGATGATCTTCCGTCTGTAATTGTATTTCTCGTTCTACCGTCAATAGAAAACGAGCACGTAATTCACAGGGGAACATTTTATGATGGGTACAAATCACTCTGGAAAATTCGCGATCTGAATGACAATTTTAACCGCCTCCGAGAGGTGTCGCAATTGATAAACGGCTTCGCAAATTTCTTGGGGGAAATAATCCAGGCAATTCGTCAGCTGGTGCTGCCGTAGCCAGTGGCGGGCAACGGCGTATTAATATTAACGCGACCCAAAAAGTTGAATATAGCGGAAGAGTGTCATGCGAAGGACGATTAATGTCCGCCGGCGGTCGGCTATCACTCATCTGTGACCGGCCGCCTCATCAAACGCTCGCCTTCATTTTAAAGACCCCGGCCCGCCTGCCTTATAGATTCCAATCGGGGTCGTAATAGCGGGCTGCATGCATAATTGGCAACTGCTGTGTGTCACACAGGCTGTGCTGCCCCGGGCGACGGCCTCCCGTTCGCATCTGAGGGATGCTATCTCAACTCCGCAGCAAATGTAAGGTCCCAACGAACCTGTTGTGTCGGGGCGATAAACGAAATTCCACACAAGTCACTGGACCTACGCTATATTTAGAGAGCTTGCTTCCAGGGAGCACATACCGTTAGTGCCAGCTGGTTGAAAAAGAGGAATCCCTACCGGAGTAATTGGTGTTCAGCGCATAATCTGCTCGTCTTTTTTGATCGAGAACCAAGCAGCGCCGCGAAATACGTGGAAAACGACAGAAGTATGTAGGTTATCTACAGAATTTTCAGCTCTTTGATTACAATTACGGACGAAATACTGCGGTAGAGACATGTTTCGAGCACACGTGGCATAAATGATGACTTTACACTCATAAGCAAATCGACACTTCGATAAAACTTTTATAATGAAGAATAATTATCATTTTTGCAAAGGATAAATCCATTTCTTTTTCCAGCTAGGATACTTTATTCTTCCGTAGTGTACATTATCCTCACCCTTTACCGTCCGACGTGGCACACTGGTGAGCACACTGGACTCGCATTCGGGAGGAAGAGGGTTCAAGCCCACGTCCGACCATCCTGATTTAGGTTTTCCGTGATTTCCCTAAATCGCTTCAAGCAAATTCTGAGATGGTTCACTTGCAAGGGTACGGCCCACTTCCATCTCCATCCTTCCCTTATCCGATGGGACAGATGACCTCGTTGTTGGGTCCCCTCCTCTCAAATCAACCGGCCTCACCACTTGTTACAGTCTCGTAATTATATTCAAGGGAAACATGGAAAGTATTCAATGTACACATAGTACAGATACTTAATCGTACCAATATATACAGCACAACACTGTATCGTAATTAAGAATACATCGTAATTACGAATATGTAAATGTTGTGGGGGCTCTTACATGTGTCACGTACACGAATCGTTTCTGTGAAAAGAAAAACGATGACACATACATCTTGGAATCAAAAACAGTCTTGGTTGCAACTTTTACTAACTATGCGTTTCGTCTTCTTGGGGCATCTTCAGATTGTCTACAAAAATAACAATAGAAGCAAAAATTAGAGTATGGCTCCAGCTTGCACGGTTATAAATGTGAATATGGAATTGCTATTGATCTCAAAACTTTTCTTTTACAACATATTAAAAACAATAAAACGGCTCTGTGCTAGACTGAAGCAAGAGAACTTTTCTTTGTCCAACATTTTAATAACGATAAAACGGCTGTATGCTAGATTTGAAGCAAGCGTCGGATCAGCTGAACCCGCAGAGACCTAGTAAAAAACAACCAATTTAGGTTAATCGAAACCGTTAAATAAATAATCATAATTAACGATACATACCTTAATAAAGTTATACCAAATGATTCATTACTACACATTATACTTTTAAAGACGAGTCAGGACTTTGTTTTATCCCCAGCTATTTGGATGACGCCCATCTTTGATGGTTATCTTACGTTTTATTTGGTTACGGCTGATGTTACTATTTTATCTGCTTGCAGTAATTTTAAAGCTTCCTTTATGGGTGACTGTGTTCAGATTAAATTAACAGCTTAATTTGATTCTAGTGACTCAACCATTTTAAATCGTTTTTTGTAAGCATTATATATGCCAATGGTAATATAGCTGCTTTGAACGCCACCTATGTAAGTCCTCTGCAGACATCGTTTGCAAACCTCGTTCCAATGCTCGCCTGTGTGCCCGCTTGACGTTCCTGCCGTGAAAGTACGGGTGAATTATTGTGTATTATGTTTAAATATGTATACTTCTCTGTGAGTGGGGTCCTACCATTGCACCATTCTGACCTGCTGGTACGAGTTTATTAAGATATATCTCGTTCATTTTGTTTATGTATTTAGCATTCTATCCCGCGGTTACATGACATTATATTAGTTGTTTTTCACTAGGTCTCTGCAGGTTCATCTGATTTCATGCGTGCTTCAGTCTAAAACAGAGCCGTTTTATTGTTTTTAATATGTTGTAAAAGGATAGTTCTAAGGTCAGTAACAATTCGTTATTCACATTTAGAACCCTGCAAGCTAGGACTATTGCCTAAGTTTTACTTATTCCATTTGCTTTATAGGTGAGGTGAGGATACCACGAAGAAGGCGAAAGGCTTAATTAATAAAAGAGCAAGTTGCAACCAAGACAGTTTTTAATTCAAATATTCTACATTCAGTTGCTGTACGAGAGGTCTAATGGAGAGGGAGGAATCTTACAATTACATCTACCGTTGTTGTTGTTGTGGTCTTCAGTCCAGAGACTGGTTTGATGCAGCTCTCCATGCTACTCTATTCTGTGCAATCCTTCTGAATCCACTTGGTGTATTCATATCTTGGCCTCCCTCTACGATTTTTGCCCTTCACGCTGCCCTCCAATAGTAACTTGGAGATCCCTTTTGCCTCAGAACATGTCCTACGAACCGATCCCTTCTTCTAGTCAAGTTGTGCCACAAATTCCTCTTCTCTCCAATTCTATTCAGTATCTCCTCATTAGGTACGTGATCTACCCATCTAATCTTCAGTGTTCTTATGTAGCACCACATATCGAAAGCTTCTATTCTCTTCTTGTCAAACTGTTTATCGTCCAAGTTTCACATCCATACATGGCTACACTCCATACAAATAGGTACTTTTAGAAAAGACTTCCTGACACGTAAATCTATACTCGATGTTAATAAATTTCTCGTCTTCAGGAAAGCTTCTCTTGCCAGTGCCAGTCTACATTTTTTATCCTCTCTACTTCGACCATCATCAGTTATTTTGCTCCCTAAATAGCAAAGCTCATCTACTACTTGAAGTGTCTCATTTCCTAATCTAATTCCCTCAGAATCACCTGATTTAATTAGACTACATTCCATCATTCTCGTTTTGCTTTTGTTGATGTTCATCTTATATCCTCCTTCGAAGACACTGACCATTCCGTTCAATTACTCTTCCAGGTGCTTTGCTGTCTCTGACAGAATTACAACGTGATCGGCAAACCTCAAAGTTTTTATTTCTTCTCCATAGATTTTAATTCCTATTCCAAAATTTTCTTTTGTTTCCTTTACTTCTTTCTCAATATATAGATTGAATAACGTCAGGGATTAGCTACAACCCTGTCTCACTCCCTTCCCAACCACTGCCTCCGTTTCATTCCTCTGGACTCTTATAACTGCCATCTGGTTTCTGTACAAATTATAAATAGCCTTTCGCTCCCTGTATTTTACACCTGCCATCTTCAGAATTTGAAAGAGAGTATTCCAGTGAACATTGTCAAACGCTTCCTCTAAGACTACAAACGCCAGAAACGTAGATTTGCCTTTCCTTAATCTAGCTTCTAAGACAAGTCGCAGGGTCAGTATTACCTCACGTGTTCCAACATTTCTACGGAATGCAAACTGATCTTCCCAAAGTCGGCTTCTACCAGTTTTTCCATTCGTCTATAAAGAATTCGTGTTAGTATTTTGCAGATATGACTTATTAAACTGATAGTTCGGTAATTTTCACACCTGTCAATACCTGCTTTCTTTGGGATTGGAATTATTATATTCTTCTTGACGTTTGAGGGTATTTCGCCCGTCTCATACATCTTGCTCACCAGATAGTAGAGTTCTGTCATGGCTGGCTCTCCCAAGGCTATCAGTAGGTCTAATGGAATGTTGTCTACTCCCGGGGCCTTGTTTCGACTCAGGTCTTTCAGTGCTCTGTCAAACTCTTCACGTAGTATCATAGCTCCAATTTAATCTTCACTTACGTCCTCTTCCATTTCCATAAATTGCCCTCGAGTACATCGTCCTTGTACAGGCACTCTATATACTCCTTCCACCTTTCTGCTTTCCCTTCTTTGCTTAGAACTGGTTTTCCATCTGAGCTCTTTATATTCATACAAGTGGTTCTCTTTTCTCCAAAGGTCTCTTTAACTTTCCTGTAGTCGGTATCTATGTTATCGCTAATGATATATGCCTCTACATCCATACATTTATCCTCTAGCCATCCCTGCTAAGCCATTTTGCACCTCCTGTCGATCTCATTATTGAGACGTTTGCATTCGTTTTTGCCTGCTTCATTTACTGCATTTTTATATTTTTTCTTTTATCAATTAAATTCAACATCTCTTCCGTTACCCAAGGATTTGTAGTAGCCCTCGTCTTTTTACCTACTTGATCCACTGCTGCCTTCACCATTTCGTCTCTCAAAGCTACTCATTCTTCTTCTACTGTATTTATTTCCCCTGCTCTTGTCAATCGTTCCCTAATGATCTTTCTTAAACTCTCTACAACCTGTGGTTCTTTCAGTTTATCAAGATCCCATCTCCTTAAATTCATACCTTTTTGCAGTTTCTTCAGTTTTAATCCACAGTTCATAGCCAATAGTCCACATCTGCCCCTGGAAATGTCTTACAATTTAAAACCCGGTTCCTAAATCTCTGTCTTACCATTATATAATCTATATGAAACCGTCCAGTGTCTCCAGGCCTCTTCCCCGTATACAACCTTCTTTTATGATTCTTAAACCAAGTGTCAGCTATGATTACGTTATGCTCTGTGCAAAATTCTACCAGGCGGGTTCCTCTTTCATTCCTTACCCCATTCCATATTCACCTACTACATTTCCTTCTCTTCCTTTTCCTACTATCGAATTCCATTCCCCGACGACTATTAAATTTTCGTCTTCCTTCACTGTCGGAATAATTTCTTTTATCTGATCATACATTCCTTCAATCTCTTCGCCTTGTGCTACTGTGGTAGGCGTGGGGTTCGTGTCTACCTTTGCTACAATAATGCGTTCACTATGCTGCTCGTTGTAGCTTACCAGGGTTCCTATTTTTTATTCATTATTAAACCTACTTCTGCATTACCCCTATTTGATTTTCTATTTATAACACTGAATTCACCTGACCAGAAGTCCTGTTCCTCCCACTACCGAACTTCACTAATTCCCACTATATCTAATTTTAACCTATCCATTTCCCTTTTTAAATTTTCTATCCTACCAGCCCGATTAAAGGATCTGACAGTCCACGCTCCGATCCGTAGAAAGCCAGTTTTGTTTCTCCTGAGTATTCCCCACCCGGAGGTCCCAATGGGAGTCTATTTTACCTCCGGAATATTATACCCAAGAGGACGCCATCATCATTTAACCATACGGTAAAGCTGCATGCCGTCGGGAATAATTACGGCTGTAGTTTCCCTTGCTTTCTGCCGTTCGCAGCACCAGCACAGCGAGGCTTTTTTGGTTAATGTTACAAGGCCAGATCAGTCAATCATCCAGACTGTTGCCTCTGAAACTACTGAACAGGCTTCTGCCCCTCTTCAGGAAACACATGTTTGTCTGGCCTCTCAACAGATACCCTTCCGTTGTGGTTGCACCTACAGTACGGCTATCTGTATCGCTGAGGCACCCAAGCCTCCTCACCAACGGCAAGGTCCATGGTTCATGCATGAACTGTACAAATAAACTCAACTTTACCCCAGGTGGTACACAACCCGCCTGCCGACAGACGGCAACTGAACTTTCGGATTCTGGAGAGTCCAGACTAGCACGGTAGAGAACATCGGAGATCTCTGGTAAACTTCCCTACAAGCGGAAAACATTCATTGGAACACTAAATATCAATACAGTGATCCAAACAGTAACACTACGTAATCTCACATAAGAATTCGACCGACAAAAAATACTCATTCTTGCTCTTCAAAAAACGTGACTAACTGATAATGAAACCTTGCATTACGGAAACTATCGCATCTTCAGGAGAAAAACACAACAAAAGGTAACAAAAGGCATGGCATTTCCTGTACACAGATCCATAATCACCTCTGTCAAAGAAACCACACCCATCAACAATCGACTTATCACTATGTGCATCCAGAGTGCCAATAAAAAATATACACTCAGCAATTCACATACTCCCACCGACATCGAAATTAAGAAAAACCCCGAAAATGTAGAAAAATTCTGGAACACACTAGAAAAAACCATGAGCAAAATTCACCAAGAAGACCGTGAAAATGCTAATGGGAGACTTCAATGCTCAATTTGCGACAGAAAAAACCTATAGAAAAATCATTGGTAAAAATTCAACACACCAAAACACTAAAACCAACGGCACACGTCTGATTGGCATTTGCCAACAATTCAAACTCAAAATGATGTCTACCCACTTTAGGAAAAAACCAGCTCCGAGGTAACAAGCTTGCCTACCAGCTGAGAGCAGCTTTCGTTCGCCTTTCGAGACTTGCTGAAAGCCATATTTTTAATTATTTTGCACCAGAGCTACAAGCAGGCAGATAGAAACTCAATAAGGGAATCGTAAGACAACGCTCCAGCAAAATGTCATTAAACCAGTGCAGTTTGAAGAGGATTTTCGTCTAGAAATGAATTGCTTTGACGGTTGATCGATCAAGAGCGGGAAAGGTAAAATTTTGTGATTTTACGATCAGAGGGACGAGTGCCTGAGAGATAACTTCCCTGTCAATACAAGTGCTTGAGAGATAAATTCCCTATCAATCTCCTGGATAGTTTTGTTTCTCAAATCAACAGAGTGCGTTATCATGCATTAGCACACGTGATGTAGTTTTGTCGGTCGATTTTCTTACACTGCGACCGATAGGTGTCTCTATTGTTGGCAGCAAATTCCATCTATGATGGACACACCCTTGGGGAAGAACTCGTAGTACAATACGCACTTTTGGAGCTATCAGATGGAAACTATTATGTTCGCACTACTCTTTTCTCGAGTTTACGTCTTTTGGGGGGCTCAACCTTTCATTTCCTGCTAGGAAGTTAACGATAAAGGTATCATCACTCGTCACCAGTAATAGTATTGCTCAATGAGCGACCTGATGACGTTCAAGCAAAACTACAATAATAGTCACTCCGTTGTTTTTTGTTGTTTCGAATTAGAGCATGCAGGACTCCTACACCAAAATTCTGAACCTTTCCTGTTGAATGCAAATGTGATATGATGGTTAAATGATAATGCATCACTTATATCAGTAGTCGAGACTTTCTTAATGTGGAAAATCATTCATACTAGAAAGATCTTTGTTGAAACAAGAATATCTTTTGTGGCGTGTATTTCCCAAAAGCACGCGCTCCACACACAGTTCAAATCTCTCGAGCTGTCTCCTCTGCATTCATCCCTCTGTTATACCAAAAGTAAGTACTGTGTTGCAGATGTTACATCTTCTTCCACTTGCGACCCAATTTTACAACGCTTAACCGTAGTTCATGAATTTCAAGTACGCAAAATCCAATGCTTAACTGCAAGATGATAGCTAGAACCTCAAAATCGAAAATAACAGTTGATACATACACTGATAGCAACGCGCCGCGTTCATCTGGGCGGCGCCCAATTTCAGGCGGCGGGTAGCGTCTGGCCGGTAGCCGCTGCAGCGCGAGGAAACGCTCGAGCGTAAGCTGCACTGATCGCGACGCAACCACGAGCTGTCCTGCCGAATTGTTTCTGAAAGTATTTGTTATTACTAGTGGGTAAATTGTGAAGGGAATTACCTTCGATGTTCAATCAGATGCATAACTTTAGACGAGGGCTGAAATGTGGTAAAAAGAAAATTAAAAAAAAAAAAAAGGAAGAGAGATGTAGTTGGACGTGAACACGCGACTGTAAGTTTAAAATGCACGACGATTACCACTAAACCACGGGCTAACACAACGGACAAGACCTCGTAAGTACACAACACTTGCTCCTGACACTTCCGCATCTTACAGCGTTGTCAGATTGTGCAGATAGCAGGACTTAGCGATGTCAGAGGCGGTCAGTTTTATTGGCCACCTTAAGTGAACGTCTCGGACTTAGTCTCTGTAGCGGCCAGCCTGCAGTCAGTTTTTATGTCGAAGACTGTATCTAGGCGTGCACATCTTCGTCAGAAACAAATCGACGGCCACGAACGTCTTTCTTCAGGGCTCCAAAAATATAGAAATCGCAAGGGAAGAGATCGGGGCTGTGTGGAAGATGCGTAAGGACTTTGCAGCAAAATTCTGCAGTGTCCTACAGGTTGCCATGATTGATTAAACTGTGCTGCATAAGTTTCGCTGGCAAGCACCTACACATGCTGCATACAGTCTCGATGTCTCCTCATGCGGTGCGGCTGGTCCCGGCGGAGGTTCGAGTCCTCTCTCGGGCATGGGTGTGCGTGTTTGTCCTTAGGATAATTTAGGTTAAGTAGTGCGTAAGCTTGGGGACTGATGACCTTCACAGTAAAGTCCCACAAGATTTCACACACACTTGTACATTTCTCTTCATGCGATTTCCATATTCTTGGAGCCCAGAAGACAGACATTTGTGGCTGTAGATTTGCTTTGGACGAGGAGGTGCATGTCTGGGTACAATCATGTTACGCTAGGCAACTGCAAACTTTTTTCCACGAAAGCATTGACCGTCTTGTCTCACAGCGGGATAAATTTATTAACTGTTATGGCGATTACTTCTGAAATAATACGCAGTTTACTTACTTGTTCCATCTGTCTCGTTTTCATTTAACTGGCCCTTATAATGCAGATGATAGTTTGTCTGTTACAAAAATCACGTACGCATGTGACATATGTAAGAATTACCCCAGCTTCTACTTGTTTTTAATTATGACACAGCGGTGTGCTGTATATATTGCTACGGTTATATATATTTTGCTATATATACGTTGGATGTTTTGGACACATAATTTTCAAGTCGTACCAAAATATTATAGTATATTACTTCAGCATAAAGCAGCCTGTGTGAGAGAAAAAATAATTTTAACCTTTACGGAATTGTTGGAAGCTGTGAAACCTAACAGGAAAAAAAAGAGAGAGAGCACTTTCGTGGTATAGTCGGGCAACATATTATTCACTCCCACATACACTATGTGATCAAAAGTATCCGGACACCTGGCTAGAAATGACTTACAAGTTCGTGGGGCCCTCCATCCGTAATGCTGGAATTCAATATGATGATGCCCACCCTTTAGTGTTGATGACAGCTTCTACTCTCGCAGGCATACGTTCAATCAGGTGCTGTAAGGTTTCTTGGGGAATGGCAGCCCATCCTTCACGGAGTGCTGCGCTGAGGAGAGGTATCGATGTCGATCGATGAGGCATGGCACGAATTCGGCGTTCCAAAACATCCCAAAGGTTTTCTATACGATTCACGTCAGTACCCTGTGCAGACCAGTCCATCACAGGGATGTTATTGTCGTGTAACCACTCCGCCACAGGCCGTGCATTGTGAACAGGTGCTCGATTGTGTTGAAAGATGCAATCACCGTTCCCGAATTGCTCTTCAACAGTGGGAAGCAAGAACGTGCTTTAAACATCGACGTAGGCCTGTGCTGTGATAGCGCCACGCAAAACAACAAGGTGTGGAAGCCCCCTCCATGAAAAACACGACCACACCATAACACCACAGTCTTCGAATTTAACTGATGGCACTACATACGCTGGCAGATGACGTTCACCGTGCATTCGTCATACCCACACCCTGCCATCGGATCGCCATATTGTGTACGGGGATTCCTCACTCCACATAACGTTTTTCCACTGTTCAATCGTCCAATGTTTACACTCCTTACACCAAGATAGGCGTCGTTTGGCATTTACCGGCGTGATGTGTGCCTTATGAGCAGCCGCTCGACCATGAAATCCAAGTTTTCTCACCTCCCGCCTAATTGTCATAGTACTTGCAGTTTGGAATTCCTGTGTAATGGTCTGGATAGATGTCTGCCTATTACGCATTACGACCCTCTCTGTCAGTGAACAGACGAGGTCGTCCTGTACGCTTTTGTGCTGTACGGTTCCTTCACGTTTCCACTTAACACAGTTCCTTAACTTTTTTTTAATGAAATGGAAAGGTACTTAGGTAACTTCTAATTCAGTGCATCTAAGCAATCTGTTTTACCTGTAAGTACCTTTCCATTTGGCCGGCCTGAGTGGCCGAGCGGTTCTAGGCGCTACAGACTGGAACCGATCGACCGCTACGGTCATAGGTTCGAATCCTGCCTCCGGCATGGATGTCTGTGATGTCCTTAGGTTAGTTAGGTTTAAGTAGTTCTAAGTTCTAGGGCACTGATGACCTCAGAAGTTAAGTCCCATAGTGCTCAGAGCCATTTTAACAATTTTGAACCTTTCCATTTCATAAAAAAACGTTAAGGAACTGTTTTTAAATCTATACCCTAGATGTGAAACCATAACCTATGTGTAAATATGGACAAATCATGTAATATTTCCGGACACACACTGAAGATGCCTCGTAAAAAAGGCGAAACGCGTCTGGGTGCATAAGTAAAAATAAAAATTTCGATGTGCAGCATGCAAAAAAGGCATTTTCTTTGAAACAACTGCAATTTATATACAGCTACTGCGAAAATAGCCGCTACAAGAAACGTGTTATAACTCTTTTAATTTATATGTTATCAATAGCTGTACATTAGCATATTTTTTGCATTATTTTCTGCATTGCAGTACATAATGTAGCTAACAAAGCAAATATTCTTATGCGGTGCAGGTGCGAAAGACGTACTGATGATGAATATAATGCTAGAGCAAAACAAATGTCACCATCTGAAAATGATCATGCTAACCTGAAACCGCAAATTTCAATAAAGTAAAGCTTTTTCAAAAGTATTGGCGGGTGGTTATGTTGTCCACCAACAATCCTTAATGGAGATAATATTCTTAATGAAATAACTGAGCTTAAAAATTCAATATTCTTTCGTAACATTAAACCAGTTCTAATGCAATATATATAAGACGCTCCAGTGTGAAACAAATGTCTACGTAAAAGTTAATATCGCGAATATATTTGTGAAGGGAGTTAAGCTCAATAATCAGCTATACACTGCAAGACCGCCATGTTACACATCTGTTCTGTTTACTTCCATGTAAAACCGTTTTGTAACGTGAAATACATCCAAGCTAGTGACGAACTGCTCATTGCTACAGTGTAATTTTACACCATAGTACTGTATACAGGCTGTTGTCTAAGTGAACAGACAGTGAGATATATCTTGCTGGGCTCCACATTACAATAATAACAGCAATGTGACGTCGACTTCTGACTCTTCCTACCACCCACCCCACATACATCCCACATTCCCTAACAGACATTCCATCAACATATCAGTGCACAAAACGAACAAAATTAAGTGCATGTGTAGTATTTCTGTATTAATATAAATTAATTGTAACATTTCGTACTTTAATAAGTTATATATCTGTATGTTTACCCACCTGAAGATAAGCAGAACATGCTCGAAACGTGTAACACTATGTTAAGTGAAGTAGAAAATAAATACAAATGTGACTGGTAACAGTGTAACAAAATACACTCCTGGAAATTGAAATAAGAACACCGTGAATTCATTGTCCCAGGAAGGGGAAACTTTATTGACACATTCCTGGGGTCAGATACATCACATGATCACACTGACAGAACCACAGGCACATAGACACAGGCAACAGAGCATGCACAATGTCGGCACTAGTACAGTGTATATCCACCTTTCGCAGCAATGCAGGCTGCTATTCTCCCATGGAGACGATCGTAGAGATGCTGGATGTAGTCCTGTGGAACGGCTTGCCATGCCATTTCCACCTGGCGCCTCAGTTGGACCAGCGTTCGGGCTGGACGTGCAGACCGCGTGAGACGACGCTTCATCCAGTCCCAAACATGCTCAATGGGGGACAGATCCGGAGATCTTGCTGGCCAGGGTAGTTGACTTACACCTTCTAGAGCACGTTGGGTGGCACAGGATACATGCGGACGTGCATTGTCCTGTTGGAACAGCAAGTTCCCTTGCCGGTCTAGGAATGGTAGAACGATGGGTTCGATGACGGTTTGGATGTACCGTGCACTATTCAGTGTCCCCTCGACGATCACCAGTGGTGTACGGCCAGTGTAGGAGATCGCTCCCCACACCATGATGCCGGGTGTTGGCTCTGTGTGCCTCGGTCGTATGCAGTCCTGATTGTGGCGCTCACCTGCACGGCGCCAAACACGCATACGACCATCATTGGCACCAAGGCAGAAGCGACTCTCATCGCTGAAGACGACACGTCTCCATTCGTCCCTCCATTCACGCCTGTCGCGACACCACTGGAGGCGGGCTGCACGATGTTGGGGCGTGAGCGGAAGACGGCCTAACGGTGTGCGGGACCGTAGCCCAGCTTCATGGAGACGGTTGCGAATGGTCCTCGCCGATACCCCAGGAGCAACAGTGTCCCTAATTTGCTGGGAAGTGGCGGTGCGGTCCCCTACGGCACTGCGTAGGATCCTACGGTCTTGGCGTGCATCCGTGCGTTGCTGCGGTCCGGTCCCAGGTCGACGGGCACGTGCACCTTCCGCCGACCACTGGCGACAACACCGATGTACTGTGGAGACCTCACGCCCCACGTGTTGAGCAATTCGGCGGTACGTCCACCCGGCCTCCCACATGCCCACTATACGCCCTCGCTCAAAGTCCGTCAACTGCACATACGGTTCACGTCCACGCTGTCGCGGCATGCTACCAGTGTTAAAGACTGCGATGGAGCTCCGTATGCCACGGCAATCTGGCTGACACTGACGGCGGCGGTGCACAAATGCTGCGCAGCTAGCGCCATTCGACGGCCAACACCGCGGTTCCTGGTGTGTCCGCTGTGCCGTGCGTGTGATCATTGCTTGTACAGCCCTCTCGCAGTGTCCGGAGCAAGTATGGTGGGTCTGACACACCGGTGTCAATGTGTTCTTTTTTCCATTTTCAGGAGTGTAGTTATTTCGCTCAGTCAGGGTTTCTACACTCTGCCTCTATAGCCATAGATTTTTTTTGAATTCTGCCATCTCAATAGTAATATTATGACGATACGAATGCAAGGACAACACAACACCTAGTCCTAAAGAGGAGAACATTCCCAACCCAGCAGTATAGCCACAGTTGACTAATCGTTTGATCGATTTACTGATACTGTTACACAATCTTCAACATTCTGTAAAATAATATTATGCCACTATTTTGGATCGTTTGCTCTTGGTGTCTAGGGGGCGTACACTTTTGCTTCTCTTCAGACAAGTTGTTCACCAGTTGTGAAAAGACTATCGTTCACTACTGGAACAGTGATGGCTGCTAACATAAGAAGATACTGATACATTGTTATTCACGTAATGTGGAAATGAATGTCATAGTCTTATTGGATGGAATCAGATACGCATACAGGCTTGGAGAAGTTGTTAAAGAAGTGACAAACTGATAGCAACATGGTACTTGGATAAAACGGACGAGGAGAAGAATATATGGAAAGGATAATGAGACACATTACGAAACATCCCGGATGTGTCAGTTAGATAAAGGAGTGAACAACGGAGTATAAAAAATGTAAGGAGAGACAACGAGTGAAATATGTGACTGCTATTACCAAGGAAGTGTGTTGTAATAAATCTGCACCGAAGAAGAGATACATTCACGAAAGGAGAAACTGGAGTATCTTAATACTCGGTTTAGAAACATGGTCTCGTTGATTATACTGCATAAATTTTGATGAGTCTTTTCCAAATGAACAGTGTGCTTGAATTATGGAGATACCTTAAGATAGCACGTGAGATACGTAAGCATGTCTCTGCTTGGCTGCGAGCGCGCTTTACACACACACACACACACACACACAGACAGAGAGAGAGAGAGAGAGAGAGAGAGAGAGAAGAGAGAGAGAATGAATGAGGTGCTGCTCCTGCTAAAGCTATTGTTAAACCTTTGGAAAGGTATATTCACTGAAATGCGACTGGAGAGGGAGGCTAGTCCGCCGTAAACAGGTAAGCATGAGAAATTGTAAAATGCTGTGTAGCTAACAGCCAGGACCTTCATGATGTCAGTTATTGCGTCCAAACGTGCGTCAGCGGTAATCGCGCCTTAACTGCGTTCTATTCAGGCAACGATGTATTTCCATATCTCCAGTCACATATTTTTGTGACGGTGAGAAAACGGTTAGTTACAGTTCGAAACAGCCGATACAGTGTGACGTTCTTCGTCAGTTTCGATGCGTTTTCATGCCGAAATATATCTGGCAAACACAACTACTTCAAAACTGTCCATTTGAAAGTTAATCAAATTATCTTGTGCTCAGTGAGATAATCCGGAGTTGAAAGTTCACAGGCATCCTTTTAGAGAGCTACTTGTTAATCCGATGTTAACCTACTTTATGGAAATTCTATCAATTACATGGTTATTTACTTCTTAAACAAAGGAACAGCACACTTTCAGTACAAGAGTTCAGCAACAAATGCCACTTCCGTCTGAAGCGATTCAATTTATAGACAGCACTATCGACGTGATTAGTCATGAGTCACATAGAGAGAGGGCAATAACAGAAGAAAAACGTATCTTCCACAAAGTAGCTGTAGAAATTTCTTTCAGAAAAATTCACTCACTGTGTCGTGTTCTCGATGAGTGTACAGGTGGATGCGTAAGATTTTTGTTTGAGACCAGTTATCGTGTGAAATACTTTTCGTAGTAGTATTATTGGAGGAGTGTAGTGTTAGTAATAGCAGTTCCATTCTTTATAGAGAATAAAATATGAAATCTCTGTAGTTCAGGCATTCGTTTTACTTCAGTAGCATAACTTAAGACCCTCATCCAGTGTTGACCCAGGTGGCTGATAAAAAAATGTTCAAATGTGTGTGAAATCTTATGGGACTTAAGTGCTAAGGTCATCAGTCCCTAAGCTTACACACTACTTAACCTAAATTATCCTTTAGTACAAACACGCACATCCATGCCCGAGGGAGGGCTCGAACCTCCACATGGACCAGCCGCACAGTCCATGACTGCGTGGCTGATAACATGGAAAAGTTATGTAGGAATTTTACAAAGAAGATCACATAGTGATTGTGGGTGGAGGTGGGAATAGTCTTGATATAGACAGGGGGTAAGAGATGGATAGCGACCTGGAACAGATAGCTACTGAAACGAGTGGCACAGATGTGCACCCCGTGGAGCTGTCTCAGCGTCATACTCGGCCTTATCCTAATACAGCTGTTAGGCGTATTACTATGGGGCGTAGGTGGGCAATGATGACAGAGGGTATAGCTGGCACCACAGTGGTGCCAGTTGAGCCTATCAATAGATCGGTGTTGCACCTCGACAGCTATGGGAAAAGGAGGTTGGCAAACATTATCACTCGTGGGAAAATTCCTGTAGTAATTTTTTTAGGCTGAAGTCAGCTCATACGTATCCCTGCTTAAGGAAAGTCTCTCTAACAAACGACCAATCTTCAAAAAAGTTCTGGTAGCAAAGTAACGAAAAGGACTAACATATTTCATCAAAATAAGAAGTATTGGAAATAAAGTTAATGAAGATGGAGAAAATGATTCAATTGTAACAAATAAATATGTCTTTCTTTCATTAGGGCCCAGAGTGCCAAATGGCCTTTACCACATACTCCACGCCTGCAACCGCAAGGGTCTCAGTCCAGCCCCTTCCAATACTTGTATCTAATGTTCTATAGTTGCAGTCTTAATTTAGTATGTGGCTTTTTATGCATAATATTTGTGGGCCACAATTATAGTCACCAAGTTAAAGTAATATTGTGGCCTAGCAACATGGCACTGTATCACGCACTAGCAACAACGAAATGACTTGGTTTGAGGGGAAATGATTTACAAAGAACTTTTGTAATAAGTGAATTTGTTGTTATAGACCGAATGTAGTTGAACTGGAAGTTCGCATGGGTCCTCAAATCAATCCAAAGATGTGCGAATTTCACAGTTGACTCTGACATTATTGGTATGTCAGAGCACCACTTAAACAATGGGATAATTCAGAGGCTTCGTACATCGGGATACAGTTTAGTCTGGCAGTCTGGTAGATGGATCGCAATTACTCTCTGATGGAGTCCTGAAATCTCGGCAGATTCCAGCGTGTGACTCCCATTCACCAGTCACACCATGGGCCAGTTTCACTCACTAATACTGCAGTGTGCTTAAGAAGATCAAACGTCGAGGCAGCAGATCTGATACGAATGACATTCTCCTCAGGACAGTGACTTGTCAGATGAGTGATGTCTAAACTGTCGGTACAGCTAAGACTTCACCACAGGCTGCCCATTCAAGACCAGTGCCAGTGTGAAGTCAAAATTCAGTCCACTCATAACGAGACTCAAGACCAGATCTCCTCTCGAGACTGGAGTCTGAATTAGAAAGCACCATTTCTCTACTTCTTCGTTTCCATCAAACCTTGATAAACTAGAAAAGAGCAACCATGCAACTGCAGCCACAAAGGTATGGTGCCAATCACATGACTCCACGAACGCCATGTCTTCCCACTACCTTGTCTGCTGTATCCTCAGGCTAACGCTAACGAAAGTTAATAATATTCTTTTCCCTGCTGGAGAAGCAGCCAATCCCTGACTCCATCGATAGCTCCCAGTCAAAGGTGAACATGGAAACTCGAGGACTTTCATGGGCGCCACCAGTTTACACAATGGGTATTTACGACAGTGTCGAAAGGTCCTGGCCAGCCAACCCTCATTTCTCCTGTGCCCCTGTCCGTGCTGTGGCCAGAAACGCTTAACAGGTAGATCCAGGTATGCAGGTTTTTTCGCCTGTTCTACCGAAAGCATTGTATGCACACTGTGTGGGAAATTCTTGGGACCAGCGTTCTCTCACTGCTAAGCGCTTTGAGATGTTCATCTCCCTAACAGCTACACATAGCTTCCAAGCTCCAAATGTCCACTGCAAGATTTACTGTTAAATAACGAATCTGCCTGCTTGTTCTCAAATCCAGAAGATACTATTCAAAGGAGAGCTGCCATAAACGTCCTGCAGGTATTAACAACCTATATGTTCCCACCAGTGCCTGCTTTTGTTGACAATTTCCTCTCGTCTCAGAAACATGGTGTGAATGGTGTAGTAATAACATTAAAGAGTAGCCTCGAATATGAAAATAAGTGAGAGTGACTTGTCATCTCTCAAGCATATTTCGAATATTCGAAATTGAATGTAGCAGAGACAGTCAACGTATTGAGAAGTTAACTTTCACTATCTACTAACAGCAAAATATACTGGTAAAATTGAATTCCCTACTGAACAGGTAACTTTTAAGCTATACACAAGCGTCGTTTCCGTAGTGCAGAATTTGATTGTGTGTGTATGTGTGTGTGTGTGTGTGTGTGTGTGTGTGTGTGTGTGTGTTGGGGGGGGGGGGGTTACAAGTTCATTTATGTACTTTTACTCAGACTGTATTTACAAATTAAATATAGAGTCATGGAAATTCATAAAATAGAACATAAATTCAGAGATCAGAGGTTTGTCTAACTACAGATGATAGTAGATCAGTTCTTAACACAGACATTCACGTTACGATTGGTTTCTGCATTTCTGTTTTCTTTAATAGCTTTTATTGTTAACAATACAAAGCTATTCCCAAAAAGTATCAGGTATTGCTTACGTCAGTTACTACGAGGCAGAAATCAAACCTGCATTTTGATCGCACCTCTTTGACTCTTTTATAGAAAGGCTTGCAGTATTCAGCTGTGTCCATTTTTAATAAGTTATCACATGAATTGAAAAATCTTAGCAGTATTCCTCCCACTTTCAAGTCTAAAGTGAAAAATTTTCTCTTGACTCACTCCTTATCTGTCGGGAAGTTCCTGAAAAAAAGTTAAGCAAATTATGTGTTAGAATCTTGATTATGCTAATATACACTCATCAGCTTGTGGTCTATATAGAATGTGTGTAAATTTTATTTTATTCATTATTAACTTCCCTGAAGCTAACATCATCTCCAGAGTCATTCCATGACCATGGAGACTTATCCTAGCTTTGGACCTACAGAGCTACACGTATAAGATAAAAACAAAAATGCTCAAAAATATGTAAATGAACACTATTCAGTACATTGAAGGAGTTATAAAGAAACCTAACAAGTGTACGCAACCACACATCATCCTACCGTCTCCCCGCCCCCAACACACACACACACACACACACACACACACACGCAGAGAGAGAGAGAGAGAGCCTTCGGAATCGAGACTGCAGCCATGCACGCGGTGCAAGAGAAACCACTGTCTTCAAAGCTATTTGCTTAACACACATCGAGTGATGTTATTAAAAATAATATGTACAGTGTTTGTATGCCTACATTTATACTTGAGGAACGTGTAGATGAGGACAAGAACGTCGAAACAAAATGTAAGTACCTACTCATGAAAATATTTTCGCACAACAAATTACAGTGAACAAGCGAATTTTCCGATGAAATGGCTCTGAGCACTATGGGACTTAACATCTGAGGTCATCAGTCCCCTAGAACTTTGTACCACTTAAACCTAACTAACCTAAGGACATCACACACATCCATGCCCGAGGCAGGATTCGAACCTGCGATCGTAGCAGTCGCACGGATCCGGACTGAAGCGCCTAGAACCGCTCGGCCACACCGGCCGGCTAAATAGATAAGAAAATAATAAAAACCGCCACTACAGTGTCGGCCCTATCTCCATTTTTTGTACTGAAGGATTACCAGAGGTTGTTGTTTCTGACAACGGACCACAACTTATATTTGCCGACTTTCGACAATTCTGCCATGACTACGGCATCCAGCACATCATAACAACGCCATTCATCCGTAGTCAGATCGTGTAACTGCCTTCACCCACACATGGGCTCAGGCTCTAAAGAAATTTTTGCCATCCTACTGTACTGCTCCTTTGCTCCTTGCTTTGCGACGGAAAATCGCTGGTGGAACTCTTACGCGCTCAATATCATTGTACTGTTCTGCATATTCAGCAGACGCTTCAGAAGCCGTACGTTCCACCACATCCTACAAGGTTTCAGCCTCAGTATAGTGTCGTTTTCAGAGTTTCTGGCAAGGTTAGGTATTGGGAGCAGGATGTGGTGAAAGACGTTTTAAGCAGGTCTGACGGGGATGCACTGGCGGCGTCGGAACCGGTGGCAGTGTTCTTGGATTCGTCATTCTGCCACGGAATTTTTGTTCACAGACCCAGTGCTGCGCAGAGATCCATGGTATCGGTCATCATTTCTGCCTCTTCACCCAGAATACTGCCGTCAGATAATGGAACTTTTCTGCAAGATGCAGCACACAAAAAAATGGGGAAGGATGTGACGATCTCTGCGACTTACAAGGCCATCACTCCACTTAACAGCTCAGGACTGGATCGGAACATCAGAGAAGGCTTGAATCCGTGGCAGCACTGTCACCACAACTATATGGCATCATAAAAATCCATAAGGAAGAAGTTCCACTGCAGCCTGTTACGAACACCATGAACTCACCAACATGCAGGATAGTCAAACGTCTAGCACAGCTGCTGAAACCTCTCGTTGGTTACAGCCCACACCACGCTATGAATTCGACAGAATTTGTGAAGGTGCTCCAAGGGTTACTATTGGAGAAGAAGGACCTACTCGTCAACTTTGATATACATCGCTTTTAACTCATGTTTCACTCGAAGATTCCTTAGCTCTAATCAAGGGACACTTCAATGAGGACACCGTCAAAAACTTTAGACATGTACTAACCATCACCTGTTTCAAACGTGATGGGAAATTCTATGAGCAAACAAATAGGGTTGCCATGGCTTCCCTCTTAGCTCTGCGTATTCCTAATCTACACATGGAACACTTCGAGACTGTAGCGCTAAATACCACCCAACTAAAACCAAAGGCGTTCTACAGATACGTAGATGACACCTTTGTGGTGTGGTCGCATGTCAGAGAAAACGTGCAGGGGTTCCTTAGTCATCGCAATGGCATACATAACATCATCAAGTTTACCATGCAGAAAGAAGAGGACAGTAGCCCACCATTTCTGGATATTTAGATGAAGAGAAACCCGGACTACAAGATGGAACACTCGGTCTACAGAAAGAAGAAGGATACGGACCTACACTACAATCGTCGGAGTTGCCATCGTCCAGCACAATATTACTCGGTACTAACAATCTTAGTACATAGAGTCAAATCCAATTGCAGCGGAAAGAGCTTCTCGTGAGTTACATCTGCGAATGACTTTCCGCAGAAAAGGCTACAGCGAGATGTAAATAAGATGCGCTTTAAAGACTGATAAGAAAAAGCCAAACATGTGACGTCTCGGCAGTATGTGGGGCCTCAGACAGTCAAGATAGCGAGAATAATGGAGAACCACCAAATAAAAACGGTTTTCCACGCAACACGGAAAATAATGGACATGCTTAGCTCGCCCGAAGACCGGCTAGGACTGAAGATGCTGGGCGTTTACAGTATTGAGTACGCATGCAGGATGCAGTAGATCGGACAGACACAATGATGCATCGCACAGCGCTGTACGTAACACATCACAAACGCTCCACTAAGGCAGACAGACAAGGCCACGGTGGCAGAGCATAGCATCAACGAGGAACACACCTTCGATTTTGAACTAACAAAGAAACTACGCAACGCCAACGGATTGTGGTACTAGATTGTGAAAGAGGCTGCAGGCATACGTCTCAAAACAATCTAATAAACTGGAAAAGCGCATTTCAACTCAGCGTGGGATTCCGCAATTGCAAAGATACGACAGGAGCGATCTATTCTGAAGCTTGCGGCGTCCGCGGACAGAATGACCAGACACTGGGACTCGACACCCCCACCACCATTGCTCCACCGTTGGTGCGGAACCATCTTCCTGAGGCGCCTGATTGGTCTGCCTACAGACGTGGTCAGCGGTCCAGCGGCTATGTAGATACGCGGAACACCATATCTCGACACTCACTGAGCGGCAGTCAAGCGTGGATCATAGGTACCCCTTACTCACGCACGTTCACTCATAGTCTCCCGCTTGCACGAGAGTAAAACCAGAACTGTCTACCGGCTTTGTTTTTATTAAAACATTGACGGGCACTAGCAACGTGGTCTCGCAAAGTAGCAAAACGGCGTTTGGAATGTTTAGCGTGGCGTCGTCTGACAACAGAATTGTTGTGTTGTCTCGTCGAAGCGGTTGTCGAGCTTGGGTGGTGCCTTGGGGTCGCGTTGGTCTCATTCCACCTATGACACGAGGAGCGTTCTCTTGTTGCCGCGGGCCGCGCCGCCCGCCTTTTCGAGCATCTCGGCGGCCGCAGAGCCACGCTCTGCTTCCCCCAAGAATAGGGAAAAAGTAGGCCAGGACCTGGAAGCAGGCAGCGGAATCAAAGAGAGGATTTCCGCCGCCTCCGTCCAGAACGCCGCATCTGTCATAATGTCATTAGGGCCAGCAGTGCAACCGGAAAACCCAACGGTGCCAACAAGGTTGTAACTGGCAATCCCCTGGCAGCAACCCCCCTTTCCGCTCCGGACATTACGACGTCCACGCAAAATCCGAATACACATAGAACACAAACAAATAACTACATTGTCAGTATTTGCGATCCCCACCCTCCCTCCCTCCTCTCTCCCGAGCCCGTTCCTGCTTGCCAACGCCAAAAACCGACGAAAAACTCCACGACTTGATCAAAACACACATCACGGGAGACAAGTTCAAAGCAAAACCTATAGGGGAGGGGGGGGGGGGACAAAATCAAGATCACACTACACAACATTGAAGGCTACAACACCATGAACAAGGCCCTCACTGACAAAAATATACCGCACTACACATTCCCCACCACCTCGACAAGAATCAAAAACATCGTTATTAGGAACCTCCCCAGACGGCTCTCCTCCCCAGGTAGTCAAAACCGTCCTGACTGTCCAGGGATTTGTTGTAAAAACTGTTGAACAGATGGACAAAAATGGGGCAGAGAAAAAGTGGCCACTATTCCAAGTCACTCTGCCAGGAATACCCCAGAACAGGCGCGAGAACAAGGTTGTTCTGGCAGTCCCTGTCACCACGGAGCGGCTCCGCCGCAAGAACAAGGTGGTGCAGTGATTAAGGTGTCAGGGACTTGATCACACAGCTGCCAATTGCCAGATGCTCGTACACTGCAGAAAATGCGCCGAAACCCATGACACCAGGACGTGAACAATGAAACACATGGCCCCTCAGATAAGGTGAGCTCTGTGTGGGAAATACCACGCCCCTCCCCCTCCCACACGTTAAAACAAGACACTACCACCCATCAAACCACACAGAGAAACACAACAGGACAATACACAGAGACAAAACTTGGGTAAAACCAAAGCCTTACACACCAAGGTCAACATACGGAGAAGTGGTTTCCCCACCAAATAGCCACGCAAACGTCGATAAGTCGACGCAAGGCCAATCACCACAACACCAGACACACACGCAAGAACAACACCAGGAGAAACACAACAACGACCAGGTCCACCAAAACAGAGGAAGTATTAGGGAACCCCACACTCAGTCCACTCCCTCAGATCAGTTGTTAGGCGTTATGGTCTGGACCATGAACCTCATCATGGAAATTATGAAGGAATTCAAGGAGGCCCAGAGGTAGAACACTCAGATCCTCGTTGCCCTTCAGGCAACAGTCCAGCAGTCGGTCCTCTCTGCGACTTACTCGGTAGTTTCAAACCCCATAATGGATAGACGACCAAATATTCAAGGCCTGACAATGTGCTTCTTTAATGCAGAAGGCATTGTTAATCAAGTGGTCGAGTTCGGAGAACTCATGAAGGAGTTCCCCATCGACATATGCATGATGGGGGAAACCGACCTAAAACTGGGAATAAAAGAGACAGTTCCCAACTACGCTAGCTACCGTAAAGACAGGCCAACCCAAGGTGGAGGAGTGACCATATACATAAAAAGAGGGATGCCCCACCACCAGGAATACTTAACAGCTACCAATAAAATCGAAGCATTGCGGTGGAAGTAACAACTGCCACTGGAGCCCTAACCATTGTTGCAATCTACCGAACCCCACAAGACGAGATAGATGAGGGAGACATAGCTGCTCTAGGGCAAACTGAAGGCAAACTCATAATAGGTGGCGACTTCAGTGCCAAACACACCGATTGGAACTCTAGAGTAACCTCCAGAGCAGGCGCCAAACTGCAACGACTAGCGCGTGACCACCACTTCGAAATATGGGGTCCGGTCGAGCCCACACATTTCCCAGATAATGGAGGTAGGCCAGATGTGTTAGATATAGGCCTCACTGGGAGGATAACGGGATATGTGGCCGCAGGGACAATCAACAGAATGTCCTCCGACCACAGCCCAGTGATTCTAGAGGTCGATGTTGGAGAATGGGTAGCACTCCCATGCTACCATACGTCTTACAAACGTACAGACTGGGAGCGATACCCAGAAACTGTCGCCTCTGATATCGCTCGCGCTCCGCCACCTATTGCCAAAATCAGTAGAACAACTGCTACAAGACCTAACAGGTACCATCTTGCAGGCAGCGGAAGACGCCACTCCCCCACACTAGGATGCCCCCCCCCCCCCCCGCAAGTACAACTCCCAGAACATTTGCTAGCCCAAATCCGACACAAGAACAGAGTGACAAAAGAGTGGAAGATCACCAGAAATAAGGCCACCAGGAGGCTGCTCAATGGTCTACAGAGAGAGATGAAGGTCGCGCTCAATAAGCACAGAAACCAGCAATGGCAAATCTGCCTCACAGATCTCAAAGTAGACGACCCTCGCCGACTCCTTCGAGAAACAATTTTAAGCGGCAGAACACCAGGATGATGAACATGAAGAGGTAGTCCTTCGTCAACTGGCTGTCTTCCTCAGTGTTGAGGAGGACCTCACTTTTCCCTCCAAAAGACGTGGCAATAGTAATAACGTCCCTCCCCGTAAAAAAAGGTCCCAGGACACGACAGTATCACCAACCAGTTAGTCAAAAACCTTCCGCCCTCGGCTATCGAATACCTCGCGAATGTCTTCAACGTGATTACTCCCAGCCGTGAGTTACCAGCTTGCTGGAAACACGCGGAAGTGGTTGCGATATGCAAGCCAGGGAAAGACCCTTTATTCCCGCAGCACTACAGGCCGATTAGCTTCTTGCCAACTCTCAACAAGATCTATGAGCGCCTCCTACTAATACCCATACGAGATCACAGCACCAACGAGCGCCTTCTGTCGGATTTCCAATTCCCCTCAACAGATCATGAGACTAATGGAAGTAGCCACAGAGGGCTTCAACCACAGAGGCTACTGTGGGATAGTGCTACTTGATGTAGCCAAGGCCTTCGACTTAGTATTGCATAAAGGGCTACTATACAAGTTATACACACATGGGCTTCCCAGGAGCATAATCAGGTTAATCCAAAGCTATCTCAAGAGCAGAACTTTCTCTGTAAAGGTAGAAACAGCCACCTCCACCAAAAGGCTTATTCGTGCTGGGGTGCCACAGGGATCGGTCCTGGGGCCCGTTTTGTACAGTCTGTACGCTGTGGACACCCCCACAGCCCCCCTTGTGCACACTGCACACTATGCTGACGATACAGCTTTTTACACTCGTAATGCGAATAAGGACCTGGTCATTCGTAGGCTACAAAGGGTTTTAGATGACACAGAAACCGGGGCCCATCGCTGGTGCAACACCATCAACCCTGAAAAGACACAAGCTATGCTGAGCACCCGGAGACTTGGGAGACATGGACCCCCCACAACGCCCCCCCCCCCCCCTACACTTCACCTACACCTACATGGATCCCGACTCTCTTGGCGCAGATCTGCCAAGTATCTCGGCGTAACCTTAGACTCGAGACTAACGTGGAAGCCCTACATAAACGAAGTCCACAGGAAGGTCTGTGCTAGAATGTCCACCCTATACCCAGTCCTCAACACAACCAGCACCCTTCCCTGCTCTGTACGAGTAAATGTATATCCGGCACTTATATAGCCAGTAATGGAGTAATGGAGTATGAATGCCCAGTCTGGGGATACATGGCGAAGCAGCATCTGGACAAACTCCAGAGGCTGCAGAACCGCGCCCTCAGGAGGGCACTGCATCTACCCATGGGATTCCACACCGACAATCTGCACGCCGCTGCTGAAATCCACCACCTGAAAGAAAGATTCCAAATTCTGGCAAGGACTTTCTATGAGAGCTCTTATAGATTTGGAAATAACCTCACACACTCCCTAGGTCGGTATGACATGTCCCATGATAAGCACAAACACCGTATGAGGATTTTCGACGACTAAATCGAAGAGAAAAATCCCAAAATCTCCAAGTTGTAATACCAATCCTTAATCCTTAAAGTACCCAACATCTCGCCAACCTCAAGCAAGTACTAGACTCAACCAGAACACCATCACAATACACAGACAGCCTAAACTATCCAAGATAATCACACACAAACATACAATGTGGAATAAAAGCCAACGGCTACAAACTTCTCCATACGCTTTCCCAAGACGGGGAAAGTAAAAGGTGTGACAGAGAGGCAAATTCCGACATTTCGCCCAGATATGATAGGTGCGAAACTCACTGAGACGTTGCTACATGATGACGCTACCGCTCAGCTTATGGCCTGAGAAGATTTTATCGATTGGATTCAGCATACAGCGGGGATACCGGAGTGTAACACTTTCCAAGGATATGAAATGAATTGATCACATATGCTCAATCATAGGTAAAAGGCGTGGCAGACTTCGGCGCATTGGTAGGATATTGGGAAAATACGATCAGTCTACAAAGCAGATTTCTTACAAGGCACTTGTGCAAGTCATCGTGGAATAACTGTGTGGAACCTAAACGAAATAGCATTAATACGGGATACTGAAGGTATAAAAAGAAGGGAATCACGAATGGTCACAGAAATGAGTGACTCGAGGAAGAGTGACACGGTCATGCTGAAAAAGCTGAGCTGGCAGACCTTTAAAGATTGGAGGAGTAAATTATCTTGCGAAGGGGGGACTAAACTGGGTTGGAGTTCATTTTGGAAACTGAAGGCTATATTCAGAAGTAAATTCCCAATGTGCTCTAAACATAAAATCTACAAAGTGTGTACACAGCAATTACTAACTAATGGCTGCGTAATGTGGAAGTTAAATGTTGAAACGGTTAAAAATTTACGGTTATCCAAAGAGCAATAGAAATATCTATGTTAGATATAGTGAGGAGGGACATAAAAGCAAACAAATGGATAAAAAGAAAGACAGCTGAGGGCGAGACAGTGACTGTTACGAAGCTGAAATGGACGTGGGCCAGACTTAGAAGTGGACAGTATGATGGAAGATGGACGAAGGTGATTCTGTGTTGAATTCTTCGTAATGGGAGAAGATCTAAAGTACGACCTAACGGAAGACAGATTGATAATATAAAGAAAAAAGTAGAACTAACTTGAGTGGGGAAGACTGAAGATGGTAATGTATGGAGGAGACCTACATCCAGAACTGGATGGCAATGACTGATGACGATGATAATGATGATGGTGAACTAGTGAAATAAGTCACCCTTTACATGTCTGTTAAAAACTAACAGACCTTGTTTCAATAACATTTATATATAGATATTTAGATCGTCTCCTTCGAAGTCCTCTCCTTCACCAAGACATTTCTCCCAACTTGCGTTTCCATTTTGCCATGCAGTCTTCTACATCTACATCTACATCTACATCTATACTCCGCGAGCCACCTTACGGTGTGTGGCGGAGGGTACTTATTGTATCACTATCTGATCCCCCCTTCCCTGTTCCATTCACGAATTGTGCGTGGGAAGAACGACTGCTTGTAAGTCTCCGTATTTGCTCTAATTTCTCGGATCTTTTCGTTGTGATCATTACGCGAGATATATGTGGGCGGTAGTAATATGTTGCCCATCTCTTCCCGGAATGTGCTCTCTTGTAATTTCGTTAATAAACCTCTCCGTATTGCGTAACGCCTTTCTTGAAGTGTCCGCCACTGGAGCTTGTTCAGCATCTCCGTAACGCTCTCGCGCTGACTAAATGTCCCCATGACGAATCGCGCTGCTTTTCGCTGGATCATGTCTATCTCTTCTATTAATCCAACCTGGTAAGGGTCCCATACTGATGAGCAATACTCAAGAATCGGACGAACAAGCGTTTTGTAAGCTACTTCTTTCGTCGATGAGTCACATTTTCTTAGAATTCTTCCTATGAATCTCAACCTGGCGCCTGCTTTTCCCACTATATGTGATCGTTCCACTTCAGATCGCTCCGGATAGTAACTCCTAAGTATTTTACGGTCGTTACCGCTTCCAATGATTTACCACCTATGGCATAATCGTACTGGAATGGATTTCTGCCCCTATGTATGCGCATTATATTACATTTATCTACGTTTAGGGAAAGCTGCCAGCTGTCGCACCATGCATTAATCCTCTGCAGGTCTTCCTGGAGTACGTACGAGTCTTCTGATGTTGCTATTTTCTTGTAGACAACCGTGTCATCTGCAAATAGCCTCACGGAGCTACCGATGTTGTCAACTAAGTCATTTATGTATATTGTAAACAATAAAGGTCCTATCACGCTTCCTTGCGGTACTCCCGAAATTACCTCTACATCTGCAGATTTTGAACCGTTAAGAATGACATGTTGTGTTCTTTCTTCTAGGAAATCCTGAATCCAATCACAAACCTGGTCCGATATTCCGTAAGCTCGTATTTTTTTCACTAAACGTAAGTGCGGAACCGTTTCAAATGCCTTCCTGAAGTCCAGGAATACGGCATCAATCTGCTCGCCAGTGTCTACGGCACTGTGAATTTCTTGGGCAAATAGGGCGAGCTGAGTTTCACATGATCTCTGTTTGCGGAATCCATGTTGGTTATGATGAAGGAGATTTGTATTATCTAAGAACGTCATAATACGAGAACACAAAACATGTTCCATTATTCTACAACAGATTGACGTAAGCGAAATAGGCCTATAATTATTCGCATCTGATTTATGACCCTTCTTGAAAATGGGAACGACCTGCGCTTTCTTCCAGTCGCTAGGTACTTTACGTTCTTCCAGCGATCTACGATAAATTGCTGATAGAAAGGGGGCAAGTTTTTTAGCATAATCACTGTAGAATCTTAAGGGTATCTCGTCTGGTCCGGATGCTTTTCCGCTACTAAGTGATAGCAGTTTTCCATTTTGGCGTCCGTGCGACGGCTGAAGTCAGGGACCGTGTTACGATTTTCCGCAGTGAAACAGTTTCGGAACACTGAATTCAGTATTTCTGCCTTTCTTCGGTCGTCCTCTGTTTCGGTGCCATCGTGGTCAACGAGTGACTGAATAGGGGATTTAGATCCGCTTACCGATTTTACATATGACCAAAACTTTTTAGGGTTCTTGTTTAGATTGTTTGCCAATGTTTTATGTTCGAATTCGTTGAATGCTTCTCTCATTGCTCTCTTTACGCTCTTTTTCGCTTCGTTCAGCTTTTCCTTATCAGCTATGATTCGACTACTCTTAAACCTATGATGAAGCTTTCTTTGTTTCCGTAGTACCTTTCGTACATGATTGTTATACCACGGTGGATCTTTCCCCTCGCTTTGGACCTTAGTCGGTACGAACTTATCTAAGGCGTACTGGACGATGTTTCTGAATTTTTTCCATTTTTGTTCCACATCCTCTTCCTCAGAAATGAACGTTTGATGGTGGTCACTCAGATATTCTGCGATTTGTGCCCTATCACTCTTGTTAAGCAAATATATTTTCCTTCCTTTCTTGGCATTTCTTATTACACTTGTAGTCATTGATGCAACCACTGACTTATGATCACTGATACCCTCTTCTACATTCACGGAGTCGAAAAGTTCCGGTCTATTTGTTGCTATGAGGTCTAAAACGTTAGCTTCACGAGGTGGTTCTCTAACTATCTGCTCGAAGTAATTCTCGGACAAGGCAGTCAGGATAATGTCACAAGAGTCTCTGTCCCTGGCTCCAGTTCTGATTGTGTGACTATCCCATTCTATACCTGGTAGATTGAAGTCTCCCCCTATTACAATAGTATGATCACGAAACTTCTTCACGACGTTCTGCAGGTTCTCTCTGAGGCGCTCAACTACTACGGTTGCTGATGCAGGTGGTCTATAGAAGCATCCGACTATCATATGGCTCTGAGCACTATGGAACTCAACATCTTAGGTCATAAGTCCCCTAGAACTTAGAACTACTTAAACCTAACTAACCTAAGGACATCACACACACCCATGCCCGAGGCAGGATTCGAACCTGCGACCGTAGCAGTCCCGCGGTTCCGGACTGCAGCGCTAGAACCGCTAGACCACCGCGGCCGGCGACTATCATATCTGACCCACCTTTGATACTTAGCTTAACCCAGATTATTTCACATTCGCATTCGCTAATAACTTCACTGGATATTATTGAATTCTTTACTGCTATAAATACTCCTCCACCATTGGCGTTTATCCTATCCTTGCGGTATATATTCCATTCTGTGTCTAGGATTTCGTTACTGTTCACTTCCGGTTTTAACCAACTTTCCGTTCCTAATACTATATGCGCACTATTTCCTTCAATAAGAGATACTAATTCAGGAACCTTGCCCTGGATACTCCTGCAGTTTACCAATATTACGTTAACTTTTCCTGTTTTTGGTCTCTGAGGACGGACGTTCTTTATCAACGATGATAATGTCCTCTCTGGTAAGCCGTCAGGTATTTTATCGTTTCGCCCAAGGGGGGGGGGGGGTCCCTCTAACCTAAAAAACCCCCGTGTGCACGCCACACGTACTCTGCTACCCTAGTAGCTGCTTCCGGTGTGTAGTGCACGCCTGACCTGTCTAGGGGGGCCCTACAGTTCTCCACCCAATAACGGAGGTCGATGAATTTGCAACCATTATAGTCGCAGAGTCGTCTGAGCCTCTGGTTTAGACCCTCCACACGGCTCCAAACCAGAGGACCGCGATCGACTCTGGGCACTATGCTGCAGATATTAAGCTCAGCTTGCACTCCGCGTGCGATGCTGGTTGTCTTCACCAAATCAGCCAGCCGCCGGAAGGAACCAAGGATGGCCTCAGAACCCAAGCGGCAGGCGTCATTCGTTCCGACATGTGCTACTATCTGCAGCCGGTCACACCCAGTGCGTTCAATAGCTGCCGGAAGGGCCTCCTCCACATTACGGACGAGACCCCCCGGCAAGCACACCGAGTGCACACTGGCATTCTTCCCCGACCTACCCGCTATTTTCCTGAGGGGCTCCATAACCCGCCTAACGTTGGAGCTCCCTATAACTAATAGGCCCGCCCTCTGTGACTGTCGGGACCTTGCCAGAGAATCGGCCACTGGCCCAACTGGCGAGGCATCCTGTGGTGGCTCGGAAACGATGTCATCACCACTAGTAAGCACCCCGTACCTGTTGGAAAGGGGTAAGGCAGCTGCCACGCGGCCAGATCCCACCTTCGCCTTTCGGCCAGGCACGCGCGAGCCCACCACTGTCCGCCATTCACCCTGGAGTGATGGCTGACCGGTAAGATGCTCACTGCCGGAAGACGCAGCGACATCAGGGGTTCCATGTGACTCCAAGGCCACCGAAGTAGGCATAGGTCTCACCACAGTTGCCCCAACGCCACTACGAGCCGACGCCTGCGCCTCGAGCTCGATGAGCCTAACAGACAAAGCCTCCACCTGCCCCCGAAGAGTGGCCAATTCTCCTTGCGTCCGCTCACAACAACCACAGTCCCTACACATGACTATGTTTACCCTACCCTATACGGTGACAAATTCCCAAGATAATCTTCTGATGAGCTACTCTGATAATCAAGAAACACTCACTGAAATACGAGACGCGAAAACTACGCTAGGTTTTCCCAGAAAAACTATTTAAAAGCTAAGCGCAGCAAATAAGTACAAAAACGCTTTATACAAACAGTACTCGCTGCTGCTGGTGCTCTCGCTCTGGCTGTCACAAGACAACTGCTGATTCAAGTGACTAGTGGCTAACGGCCGCGAAACAAACAAAAGACGGTTTTAGGGCTTGGAAAGCTTCCTGCGGAGTGTCCTTCAGTCCTCGTGACCAGTTCCCGTTAATGATATAAAAGGTGTCGAAACGCTGTTCGCGAAAATTTCAATTTTAGAAACAACAAAAAGTAACGTATAGTGAGGTCTGCGGAGCAGGGTGTGTGGGAGACGACAATCATGTGAGTTTTCACACACAATCTGAGTAATAACGGAGCTGAGATCGCAGGCGTGTTGCAGTGCTGAAGAACAACTATTTATTTTACTACAAGTGTGTTCTCTATTTGCAAACATTCTCGAGAAACCAATGCAAAACGAACCAACTACAAGTCCAGCGTATTGCGTACATACTCTGTAAGGTGTCAGGCAAATCCAACACCTTCCATGAAAACCCTGACATGATAAGCAAATCCAGTAGTATGTCACATAGCTCCGAATAAATCGTGACATTAAATTAACCAAAGTAATACGAGTCTCTGTTACGTTGCAAACGTTAAAAAGATTGCCCCACCACGAAAAGTATAACGTTTCTCATTGGATAGACACAATTTTTGTAGGCGGAGCTTAAGGTTAACATTGAGACCCTGATTGGTCAGATGAAAACACAGCCAGATAGTTTTTTTTTAAACCAACTTCAGTAAATTGTAGTAAGGAGAAGTTAGAAAAGAGTTGCTTCTGAGACGGCGAGATGCATGGAGCTGCCCCGGCCGTCGCCCCCTGACGAACACCGACAAGGTAATGAACGCACGCGATGCCGCATTTTTGAGCGCATAAGGCTTCACTCAGAACTGTAGAAGTCTCATCTGTTACATCCCCTTTTTACGTAATACTAGTGTCGATCGTCAATTGAAGCTCATGGTATTCACATTTGCTACGTAAGTTAAAATCTGAAACGCGATGATTTTTCTGTTATATAATTATTGAGAAGCCACATCAGCCACTGTAATTTACGACAAGTTAGATAAGTAATTAAAGATACTGTAGACCATTTTGATAGTTTTCTCTTTTGTGAAACTTAATTTAAACCTAGATTATAGATGTGATATGGCATAGGTCATCCTTCAATCCGTTGTAGAACTTGGAAACACACTCAGGGAATATTCGTTCACATTTTTGTTGAACGCAGTTGGTTTTTATCATCCTGTATTAAAACATTTAATTCTATCAATAGTGCAATTTATAAACAATGTTTTGTGAGTAGAATAAAATTTCCAATGGTAAACTTAACTGCTTTTTCGACGTTATTTTACCAGCTAACTAAAAATAGGAAAGCCTTGAACCCCTTCCACTAAATTTAGTTAGTATTAAGATCCTTTTACAAGGAGTGCAGTGGAGCTGACGCTGAAATCATTAAGTATTTGATTATATCATCGCTAGTCTCACTGAACTCTTCTGAACTCTACATGTCATGTGTGGTCTGGCGTCTCCTTACCAGCAACAGGTCCCAGGTTCAAACTAGTCAATTCCCTAAAAAAACACGCTCAGAGCGTCGTTGCGCGAAAGTGGCAGGGAGACACGACTTAGAACAAACAGACACCACGCAGAATGTTATAACTCTGAAAGTTAGACGATACTGGACGCGGATCAGAACCTCGGTTTTGTAAATGTAAGCACCACCACTTCTCGAAGGCCTTCCTGGATGGGAGTGATCTTCAGCTGAATGATAAACACTTTAAAATCGGGAAAACAGTTCTTAACGCTGCGTTAGGCCTTGAGCATTTCTCCGTAAGTATTTGCTTCAAAAGATCGGACGTTTACGTAATTGTTTTCAGCTCTGTCATCCAAAGTTGTCACGTAAATCTGACTTTGCAAAAATTGCCACAAACATTGTAACACATTTCACTCAAACAAGTATAGCTCTTAAGCTAAACAAGATATCAAGCATGTGAAATGACTTGGTTTCTTGCGAAATTGTGCCAGATACACGGATATCAAACCGAGCGGGGTGACGCAGTGGTTAGACACTGGACTCGCATTCGGGAGGACGACGGTTCAATCCCGCGTCCGGCCATTCTGATTTAGGTTTTCCGTGATTTCCCTAAATCACTCCAGGTGAATGCCGGGATGGTTCCTCTGAAAGGGCACGGCCGACTTCCTTCCCAATCCTTCCCAAAACCGATGAGACCGATGACCACGCTGTCTGGTCTCCTTCCCCAAAACCAACCAACCAACCAACGGATATCAACTGAACGTCGCTGGAATTCTTCGTTGTGAAAAACAACAAATTTTGCGTGATGGAAAACCTATAACGAACAGGAAATTTGTTCAAATGTGTATGGAAAATCGCTTTCTGTGTATTAAGTGCGTAACACGATGGACTAGTGGTAAAATTAAATGCGACGGGCGTTCAATAAGTAATGCAACACTTTCTTTCTGAAAGTAGGCAGGGTTTTCATGATTTCAATACACCATATTATTCCCCACTCTTCTGGATACAAACCCTATTTTTCAACATAATTTCCGTTGAATGCGACGGCCTTGCGCCACCTTACTGGGAGGGGCTGTACGCCTACTGGTCGACATTGGAGATAACGTCTTACTACATCAATAACCAGTCCATCATCTACGTATTGTTTCCACCGGAATGCATCTTTCATTGGGCCAAACAGATGGAATCCGGAAGATGCGAGGTCCTTGCTGTATGGTGGGCAGGAAGATCAGGCCGATGAAGTTTTGTGAACTCCTCTCGGATGCACAGACTTGCTTGAGGCCTTGCGTTGTCATGGAGAAGGAGAAATTCGTTTGCATGTTTGTGGTGGCGAATATGCTGAAGTTGTTTCTTCACTTTAATGAGGGTAGCAGAAAATACTTGAGAGTTGATAGTTGCACCATGAGGGAGGACATGAAACAGAATAGCCCCTTCTGAGTTGCAGAAAACCGTCGCCATAAATTTACCCGTTGAGGATGCGACTTTGAACCTTTTCTTCAGAGGAGAGGTGGTGTGGCGCCACTCCAGGTATTGCTGTTTTGTTTCCGGTTCAAAGTGCCGAACGCATGTTTTAGCGCCTGTTACGACGTTAGACAGAACTTTGTCACGGTCAGCCTCGTAACGCGCAAGCAATTCCACACAGATGGCCCTTCGTTGCTCCTTACAGTCTTCTGTTATGTGGCAGACGATCACACACCTTTGAGTGCCCCAAGTGGTTGACGGGTGCGTCAGCATTACCAACGTAGACGTCCAGTTGTGCAGCGAGGTGTTTTTGATTTTGATCCGTCGATCACCTCGAATGAGTGTGTCCACACGCGACCTTGCGATTATGACAGACACCTCCCCCACGACTCACCGTGCTTTTGTTCACTACTTAGTCTTCGTAGACAATCTGCAAACGCCTGTGACTATCTGCGATGCTCTGGTTGTTCGCCAAAACAAACTCAATGACAGCTCTGTGCTTGGAACGCAACTCCATTGGAGACACCATTTTGAAGTTTATGTACAGCGCTGCCACCTATCAGAACTCCACGAAACTATAGCGGCTGAAGCGGGAATCTTCCACGATGTCCCACAAATTTCGTATTTTTTCAACCAAAACTGGCTAACAAAGTTTCATTACTTATGGAACTGCACTCGTATTTATATTTAAAACTCGTTCGCGTATGCTGTGCAAAGAGGGAACGAGAAAGAATATGTTAGGGAGACAATCTTTCGAATACCAAATTTCTGCTTGGGGCTGTCGCGCATTGGGCACCCGAAACGGACACAGCTGAAGGAATCAGAACACGTCGCACGCACGGCCTATCTCAAAGCGTTATCAGCGTAGGCGGCAAAAAACTGCAGCCGCCTGCTCGTGTCGTACGTGCCCTGACAACGACGAGGGATCGCCGACCTTGGCAAACTCAAGCCCCTAGGGCCTGGCCTATCCAGCATGTAGTTGCTAGTGATTTGCAGTCGCTACGCACCATGGCTGCATTCGCGACATTGCCGGCCAGGTCGGCAGATGGCAGCCGTGATACACTTGTGGTACTGCCTCCACCGCACAGTTATCACCGTGAAACGTGCAACACGTCGGCCAACTGTAGTCTACAAGAACGCTGCAGTTGTCAGGCTCATTCCTGTTAAACTCTCAGTCAAAATGTAAATTCGCTTAGCTTCCTGCTACCGTATATGTAGTGGAAATGATATCGTGAAAAGTATTTAGTTAATTAGCATTTCTGCATTATATGAGAACAATAATAAAATATGTAATGGAACTTTAATAGAGTAAATTTGAGAGTAGGCTTTAAAACCGATAAAAATAATCCTAAAAATGTTGGCAACATATTGAAAAGAAAATTGTATAGATTAACAGTGAAGTCATAGAACCAGGATATATTTATATATTCAGGGTTGCTGAAAACAATGACAAGATGGATAGGAAAACATATAAATGGATCATTAAAATGGTTCAAATGGCTCTGGCCACTATGGGACTTAACATCTGAGGTCATCAGACCCCTAGAACTTAGAACTACACTCCTGGAAATTGAAATAAGAACACCGTGAATTCATTGTCCCAGGAAGGGGAAACTTTATTGACACATTCCTGGGGTCAGATACATCACATGATCACACTGACAGAACCACAGGCACATAGACACAGCCAACAGAGCATGCACAATGTCGGCACTAGTACAGTGTATATCCACCTTTCGCAGCAATGCAGGCTGCTATTCTCCCATGGAGACGATCGTAGAGATGCTGGATGTAGTCCTGTGGAACGGCTTGCCATGCCATTTCCACCTGGCGCCTCAGTTGGACCAGCGTTCGTGTTGGACGTGCAGACCGCGTGAGACGACGCTTCATCCAGTCCCAAACATGCTCAATGGGGGACAGATCCGGAGATCTTGCTGGCCAGGGTAGTTGACTTACACCTTCTAGAGCACGTTGGGTGGCACGGGATACATGCGGACGTGCATTGTCCTGTTGGAACAGCAAGTTCCCTTGCCGGTCTAGGAATGGTAGAACGATGGGTTCGATGACGGTTTGGATGTACCGTGCACTATTCAGTGTCCCCTCGACGATCACCAGTGGTGTACGGCCAGTGTAGGAGATCGCTCCCCACACCATGATGCCGGGTGTTGGCCCTGTGTGCCTCGGTCGTATGCAGTCCTGATTGTGGCGCTCACCTGCACGGCGCCAAACACGCATACGACCATCATTGGCACCAAGGCAGAAGCGACTCTCATCGCTGAAGACGACACGTCTCCATTCGTCCCTCCATTCACGCCTGTCGCGACACCACTGGAGGCGGGCTGCACGATGTTGGGGCGTGAGCGGAAGACGGCCTAACGGTGTGCGGGACCGTAGCCCAGCTTCATGGAGACGGTTGCGAATGGTCCTCGCCGATACCCCAGGAGCAACAGTGTCCCTAATTTGCTGGGAAGTGGCGGTGCGGTCCCCTACGGCACTGCGTAGGATCCTACGGTCTTGGCGTGCATCCGTGCGTCGCTGCGGTCCGGTCCCAGGTCGACGGGCACGTGCACCTTCCGCCGACCACTGGCGACAACATCGATGTACTGTGGAGACCTCACGCCCCACGTGTTGAGCTATTCGGCGGTACGTCCACCCGGCCTCCCGCATGCCCACTATACGCCCTCGCTCAAAGTCCGTCAACTGCACATACGGTTCACGTCCACGCTGTCGCGGCATGCTACCAGTGTTAAAGACTGCGATGGAGCTCCGTATGCCACGGCAAACTGGCTGACACTGACGGCGGCGGTGCACAAATGCTGCGCAGCTAGCGCCATTCGACGGCCAACACCGCGGTTCCTGGTGTGTCCGCTGTGCCGTGCGTGTGATCATTGCTTGTACAGCCCTCTCGCAGTGTCCGGAGCAAGTATGGTGGGTCTGACACACCGGTGTCAATGTGTTCTTTTTTCCATTTCCAGGAGTGTAGTTAAACATAACTAACCTAGGCACACCACATACATCCATGCCCGAGGCAGGATTCGAACCTGCGACCGTAGCGGTTGTGCGTAAGAGTAAAACTAGCTTGAAGTGTGTTTGGTAAACTACACAGTGTTTGCAAAACTATGCTTCTGAATAGTCTGGAAAGAAAATTTTGTATCGTAGCCATACAAAAACTAAACACGTGTCTGCCGCGAACTACTTAGAATGTGGAAACCAGGATTACGATTCGTCGATGGGTATAAAAGCAGTGGAGAGCGAACGTAATAACCGCAAGTAACGCGAGAATCGGGGAAAAATTTAGTGCGTGATGTAATTATGATCATAATGAAAATGAAACATGATGGAGTGCCATGGATGCATACAGCTGACGATTTCAATAAATAAAATGTCCAGACAAGGCCTTTATTGCAACAGTAGATGGTAAATCATTGTTTTTTCATCATAATTTTGATCACGATGAGGCTGGTGACGGACATCAGTTTGAAGATAGGGGAATGCGCACGTATTGGACAGTCTCACACTTTTGTTACGTCAGTATGTGTTACGATTTAGTACATGTCAAAAAACTATAATGATTATGAAATGTTGCAGTACACACTCTTTTAAAACACACATTTCAGTGCAGTGCAAGGGTTCATGGGATTGCATTTAAATTAAATTTATATTAGGTTAAATTGAAGACAGTATTATAACTTCTTAGAGTCATTTTGCACAGGCATGTATATTCTCTTTGGCTTTGGGAGGTATTTCCAGAAAACAGGGACTCTACAATCCAGTGTCTGTTAGTACAGTTTGTCATTCTTTGAGTTGCGGTGGCAATGGCTAGATCCAGCGAATATGTAGGAGAAACAGGTTGGCAATACAACTGGTGTCATCTCAAACAGACACTTTTCATGAGAGTCATCCAGAATATGACGCCTAAATTACAAGTGTGAGACACTGGAGTCTTAAAGAAGTGTTTGCAATTGCAACTACATGTAGAACCCAGAAGTCACCATAAGATTTGCAGCGAAAGTCATTGTTATGTGACAACCATCTCCTATCTTTCCTGCTATGTACGCGAAAAATGCGCAAGATGAGCGATAGTGGGAACGTCTTCGCATGACCTCGAACTTCTCTTATTTTGCGGTCAAGGTCATTTTGCGAGATATATCTGAGAGAAAGTAATATGTCGTCTGACTTTTCTTGGGCCATGCGTTCTTAGATTGTTAACAATCCCAGACTGACAATACTGAAGAATCGGTCAAAGATATTTCCTCAGTGACAGAATTACATTTCCTTAGGAATCTTCCAAAAAATCGCAGTCTGACATCTGCACTCTCAATAACTTGTTTCTATGTGATCGGTCAAACTCAAGTCGCTCCAGTCGAGACTAACTTTATTTTTACAGTTGTGACTGTTTCCAGTAACGGATCGTCAACTGTGCAAATGACTAATAATGTGACTTACCTTTATGTGCAGTATGCCACTTTCATTTTGGTGAGGATCTATTGCCATTTCCTGTACGATACTTTGATCCTCTGAATACGTTTCCGAATTTCACTACAATTTGCTTTCTTTCATTTACAGTGTGTATTGAACTAAAAAAATTTAAAAACATCTGCAACGTGTGCTATGTGATGCAGGACTGCCAAGTAATCATTTTTGTTGAAGGAAAGTAGTAACCAAATGCCGATTGTGGCCCAAAGACCATGTCGTTGTTGTGGTCTTCAGTCCTGAGACTGGTTTGATGCAGCTCTCCATGCTACTCTATCCTGTGCAAGCTTCTTCATCTCCCAGTACCTACTGCAACCTACATCCTTCTGTATCTGCTTAGTGTACTCATCTCTTGGTCTCCCCCTACGATTTTTACCCTCCACGCTGCCCTCCAATACTAAATTGGTGATCCCTTGATGCCTCTGAACATGTCCTACCAACCGATCCCTTCTTCTGGTCAAGTTGTGCCACAAACTTCTCTTCTCCCCAATCCTATTCAATACTTCCTCATTAGTTATGTGATCTACCCATCTAATCTTCAGCATTCTTCTGAAGCACCACATTTCGAAAGCTTCTATTCTCTTCTTGTCCAAACTATTTATCGTCCATGTTTCACTTCCATACATGGCTACACTCCATACAAATACTTTCAGAAATGACTTCCTGACACTTAATTCTATACTCGATGTTAACAAATTTCTCTTCTTCAGAAACGCTTTCCTTGCCATTGCCAGTCTACATTTTATATCCTCTCTACTTCGACCATCATCAGTTATTTTGCTCCCCAAATAGCAAAACTCCTTTACTACTTTAAGTGTCTCATTTCCTAATCTAATACCCTCAACATCACCCGACTTAATTCGACTACATTCCATTATTCTCGTTTTGTTTTTGTTCATGTTCATCTTATATCCTCCCTTCAAGACACCATCCATTCCGTTCAACTGCTCTTCCAAGTCCTTTGCTGTCTCTGACAGAATTACAATGTCATCGGCGAACCTCAAAGTTTTTATTTCTTCTCCATGAATTTTAATACCTACCCCGAATTTTTCTTTTGTTACAGAAGCTCAGAGCTTCTGTAAAGTTTGGAAGGTAGGAGACGAGATACTGGCAGAAGTAAAGCTGTGAGGACCGGGCGTGAGTCGTGCTTCGGTAGCTCAGATGGTAGAGCGCTTGCCCGCGAAAGGCAAAGGTCCCGAGTTCGAGTCTCGGTCGGGCACACAGTTTTAATCTGCCAGGAAGTTTCATATCAGCGCACACTCCGCTGCAGAGTGAAAATCTCATTCTAGGAAAATATTTTTCAACAATTCTTTTTATCAAATAATTACATTTATTCCCTTTACTTGAATTAATTTTAGTTGGATTATTTTCATTATATACATCATTTGAGCTGAATAAAATTCTGGCATATTTTTGTAAATAAAGAGAATCAAATTCTGTAGCTAAATCGCCGATAGTTTTTTTTTTTGGTTGAAAGGTTCATTAATTCATCTGTTCCTTTATAATTTTTTTCACCAGTTTTTAATTTCTGACCGTTTATTTTTCAATATTTTCCATTATATTTAAAAGTGCCAACATGTCTTAATCCAAGAATAGTATTTTTTAATTATAATTGATAAATTCTGACATTATTTCACTTGTATTTATTATTTTAACATCTTAGGCTTTTAATTTTGTTCTATTTTTCATAATTCTGTAAGAAATTGTTTATTTCTGATTCACTTAATGTATAATCACTTTCATCAGTATCATATTGTTTAATTGGAAGAATATCATTACATTCTTCTAAATAATGTTGATTATAATGAACAATTTGTTTTTCAGCTACTCTATTATCTTCAGTTGCTTTGAAAACATTATCACCTAATCAATTGATTCCTTGGTTAACTTGTTCAATTGCATCAATAACTTAACTCTTTAGGTAGTCTAATTTTTAAATTTACTATTGTCACACATGTCATGTAGCAGGTTAGATAAGATAGTTGTGGGATGAGTTTGCCGAGGTCAGTTACCCCTTTTTACTTGGCATGTACAGTACAGGCAGCACTCTCAGTGTGGCAGGACCTTGTCTGTGGCAGCAATCAGTGGCGGCTCGATTACTGACCGACTTGGATGATGTGGTGGTTGGCAATGCATTGCTGCGATCGAAGACATTCATGGGATGACCCTGGTAGCATATGGACACAGGTTTCAGGCGAATCAGCTCTGACTGTCGCCGTCGGTATCAACCATGTCTCCAGACACGTAAGTACTTCCATTCAGCAACCCCCAGTGTGTCCCACTGGCACTGGTCTCGCTCTTGCATTCATCAGTAGGTCCCTTGGGACCTTCGAGTCAGAAGTGGCAGCCAAAGTTCTCCCTTGTCAGCCAGACATCACCCCTTTGTTGACAGCTCGTGGCGCAAAGGGGCTCGACCACACCTGCCTCCATTCAGGTAGCTCAATGATGCCATGTCAACCAGTTGCCCTGCGGCCTTAAGTGGGTCACCTCTGCCCCTGGCTCACAGGGCTGGCAGACGACCTTAACTGTCCTGTCTTCTTGACACTCTGTCTGCCCAGCTGCTACAGCTGCTCCGGTGTCAGCGACCTCTCAAACTGCCTGGTATGTCGCCCTCAACTCAACCACCCATAGCCTGCACATTGCTTACATGGAAACGTTGTGTCTTGTTTTTACAAATATGTTTACACCATAAATACAGTGAATTATAATGAAATTGTTAAGGATTGTTTTACATGAGTACTCCAAGAATTAAAAAAAATAAAATGGTTTGCATAGTTCACTTTACAAATATATAATCTTATTCTATTCCTCAGCAATAATTTTAAATGATTAATTTTCTGTTTCTAAATCTTAAGTAGTGGTGAGGTGTTGTACTGTCTGATAGTGTAATGTTAATTTCCCACAACCTTTCATGCACTCAAAGTACTAAGCTGGCATAGATTACACATTCACTTCAGTCATTCTCATTCCATCTAAGTCTACTACTTATTCATGCAATCCAACTACTGTAAAAGATATACAAACTACTATACTTTCCCATTATGTATTTTTTTCGTTATGGTGGCACTAACGTTGGTGTATGGCGTGAATCTCGATGAGTGCCGACATCACAAGTCTGGTCACTGTCCTGTGTCCCAAAACAACTGCTGCGAAATTCTCTTTTTGCTGAAACTGACAGCATTTTCTCAGGTTGGTGCACAAATTTTTTACTCCAGCTCCTGAAAAAAGAGAAAAAGAAAAAGCCATCCGTCTTCAGGCCACGAGTGGCCTACCGCCGGGACCATGCGACCGCAGTGTCATCCTCATCAGGATGCGGATAGGAGGGGCATGGGGTCAGCACACCCCTCTCCCGGTCGTTATAATGGTATTCTTGACCGAAGCCGCTACTAATCGGTCGAGTAGCTCCTCAATTGGCATCACGAGGCTGAGTGCACCCCGAAAAACGGCAACAGCGCATGGCGACCTGGATGGTCACCCATCCAAGTGCCGACCACGCCCGACAGCGCTTAACATCGGTGATCTCACGGGTACCGGTGCATCCACTGCGGCAAGGCCGTTGCCTCCAGCTCCTGAAACAAACATGAAAAAGCACAAGGTATTACCGATATTTGACTGCAAAACTACATTTCTTCCATTCTTCTCTTTCTCACAAATTGGCGGTGCGCGTCGTTCACTCTGCTAAAACATACCCAAGTGACTCGCACATTCCTTGCTCATGCCACAAGTACAAATTATCGCTCAAGATCTACCACTCATGTACTCCCAAACTACTCGCGAAAGCCCACACGAATATCATCACACAGTAGTGCGGAAAACCACATGTGAAAACCACAAGCGAATAAGAACATTGAACAACATTCGCATAAGACGTGCTAGCTCACCTGTGTAACCACACTCGAGTAAAATATCCCATTCGCGTGAAGCATCACACCAAAGGCGACATCCATAGACAAAAACCATACCACAAATACATCGCGCCACTGGCGATGACAATAATGAGCCCACAGCGAAGACACATTGCACTGGACAATGGTCGCAAACCACGGCAAAACACACAAGAAACTCAACACGCCTCTCATGTGGACAATACACAACCATTCTGCAAAATTCCTCCAAGGGTTTCGCAAACTAATCTCAGCGATACTACTCGCACACACTGCACTGCGAATTATATAGCAGATCGTACAAGGGCGTTTACTGCAATGCACACACAATAAACAGGAGAAATTGATTGCAGCTGAACTCCAAGATGTTACAAGAAGAAATCTGTCCCCAATACTCGTGCACTTTTTTCGGATTCGAAGACGTAAAATTCTATCGTTGTTGTGACACCTGATTCTGTCGTTTCGTGCGAACTGCAAAATGGCTGTGAGAACATATTAACTCGCGCGAAATAGGACCCGAATAAACAACAAAGTTTCCATCGTGAAATCGGCACATTTATACTCTCAACAATTGTAGTTAGTCAGCTCTGGGATGACCAACTGTACATCTGTAAACCTGATACATGTTATGAAGAAATATTGTACAATGAAATTCTAACAATCCCTAACTCTTACGACTAGCAGTAATGGGAGAAGTTACTATGCTAAATACCATGGTGGAATTACAAAAATATCTAAAGAAATGATTGTAGTGTTTAAAACTATTGTAACTAAACAAAACTTATGCTACTATGCTTATGTTCGGCTTTCACCGACCATTAAACTATCTGTAGCTTGTTCAGAAGATCAGTGGCATTGGTTGTCATTTCCTCACGCCCCTCGACCTGTCTTCGGTCCCCGCATCTCAATTTCCTCAACCTGAGCTCCATTTCCGTTTCTTCCGTTGTTGATTGGCTCCCATCTTCTATTGTCATTGAAACCGGATCCATGGTTTCGCCATCCGTTGTTCTGTGGTCAGTAGCCTTAATTACTCCTTCCATTCCAGCCTCTGTTGCGTAGTACATAATTATTGTGGTTCACATTTCAGTCTCTTCGTTGTTCAACTTCATTGCTCCCGAAATTTTCCGACCGTGAATGGTTTCCGTAAGGCGTTCCATTCCGTACATTTCCGTTCCTGTTATTGTAATGGTTATATTGTGGACGCGACATAGAGCCTGCGACTTATCTGTCAGACTTTCCTCTGTTTTCTCTGATATTCTCGGCTCGGAATGCGTACTCTAATTCGTAAAGTGCGTTACGGAAAGTACTGAGCTCAACATTACACCTGCCAGCTAATACTTGTTGATATGCTGACGGAAGTTTGGTGTAACAAAGAGGAATGACTTCACCGGTAGAGCATGGCACATCAAGATACTGGTTCTTGTCAATCATTGCATCAAGGAACTTGACTGGGTTTTTGTAGCCTAAGCTCTTGAAATCTTTATCAATAATCATCTCGTATTTTATGCGCTCTTGCGTCTCCTTGGACTAGTGGATATTTAAGAAGCTGTCCTTGAACTCGTAACTTCTACATGTCGCTGATATTCCGCGCATTTTTTCCGCAACTGACCCTTGCAAGTGTCCGCAAATAAAGTCTAATTTGTATTTAAAAGGCCAGATTGGAGGTAAAGAGAGGTCAAACTATGATATCCAAGTGCGTGGGTGAGTAAAATTACCCTCATCTCGGAAAATTTAGAATTTTCGGACTTGTAAGAAGTGTTGAAAATCAACTGGCATTTCATCGACAACTTCCGTCCTACTGAAAATATCTGTCCTTTGGATGTCCCCTCATTTGTGCTCCTTCCACGGCTTCGTGAAAATGCGAAGTTCATCTCACCATATCCTCTGCTCGCTGCTAACGGTATGCAGATATCCGTCCCGTCCGAATTTGTTTCTGGTTCTGTTACGTTCGCGCTTGGCCTCATTTGAATTTGTTTCCTTAGCGCCTCCTCCAATTTCTTCTCCATACGCGTGTTGGTCGCTTCCTGTTAAGATTTGAACGAAAGGAGAGTCCAGACCTCTTCAGAGTCACTCACTGGGGTTGCAGTTGTTACCTCCGAACCAGTCCCTAATTCGCGCAGCTCAGATTGGAATTTGTCCATGGCTGCTGTCGCAAGAAGGTCCGTGGCTTCACGCACTTTCGTATCGATGCGCTGCTCCGCGTCATTTTGCCGCTTTTTCACGCTTTCTACCTTCTTGTTCCAATTGATCACCGCCTCCCGTACCTCGCTGTTCTGTGCGTTTACTCGCTTTCGATGCACGTCTTGCGAAAATTGCTACTGCCTTGACGCTCTTTGCTGTCTTCTTAGCATCATGTGCAATCTTTAAACCTTTCATTGCCTTGGCGTTTACTTTACGTAGGTTTTCCTGAAGTTTTTATGCCCATGACTTATGTTCCTCTCGAATCGGAATTACCTGAGCACCGATATTTTTAATGTCCGCCCTCGTCTTATTACTTTTCTCCTCCAATTTCTTCTCCATACCGATTAAAAATGCCACCAGATTGAAGTCCTCTACGTTTTCATCAGTATTGTGATCGGCCGAACTCATAGTTGATTTCAGCGGTGTTGTATCCGCATCATTGCACTCTGATACCGCACTGGCTTCTCTGCCCGGATATCTAATAAGCACCTCTGTATTGATATGTTATGATACGCACACACTTCCTGTCACACCTGATCTAACACTGTCTGTCCCCTCAAGAAATGCCATATGATTTCCTAGTTGCACGTCATCGTTGTTGCTAACAATGTTCAACGGCAACACCTCCCTACGTTCAAACTGTGCCTAAACTGTTTCATTGCGCTCTTCCTCCATGACGTACGCTTTATTTTCCCGCTCACAGTCTACTTCTCTCCGTGCCACTCTCTCGTTATCGTTCAAATTCCATCTCCACACAAACTTTAATTATCCGTGGAACATGTGCACAACCGTATTTTCTAACTCACAAGATATACGCAGTACCATACAACGACGTCAAAAAAAAAAAAATTAGCAAAGCAGTATGTAGTCCGAGACTATGACAATGGTACACTAGATTAAAAATGAAAAACAACCAAATACAAAACAAATACAATAGTAAAGACCACACAAATAATACGACAACGCCGTTAGCAACGACGGGAAAGAGGTCGACAAATGACACAGATGACACTGACACAAGTACAGTGTAAATAAAACAAATAAACACATAAACAACACAATCAGAGCATTGGCTACTACAACATACTAATGAACCATATTTTCCGTTTTTGTTTTCTTTTTATTTCATAATAATGGGAACCTGTTCAGGAAGGACGCAAAATGACAGCACTGCAGAAGTGCCGTGGACCTAGAATCTGGCAGCAGTTCACCAATTGCAAGCTTGCTACTTTATTTCGTAATCAGGACTTTAATAAAAATGGCAAAGGTAATGTTAATCAGAACACAAGGAGGAGTTGTGATCTAAATAAGAGTAGATTTATTCATTCTTAACATCACAAGACAAAAAAATTGACTAAAGAAACGTCACACAAACATTGTCATTTGACAAACGCCTTCACTGATATGGGGTCAATGGTGGACAAAGTGATCAGCTGTGGATCGACACACGACACTAACCAAAGCACTAATCGCTTTATCTGACTTCATACAAGTGAATCCGGATTAGGGCACAAAACTACACCACCATCAAGCATCTATACTCTAATATTAAACAAAATATATATATAGTTCGAAAGAACAGGGTGCTGAGAAGCATATGTTGGAGCCCTACGTCGTAGCGACGAATACTTTACCCTTCTCCTGGTCAGGGCGGCACACTACGATGCGTTCAGCGACTGAAGTCATGGACGGCAGCAATCTGTTATTAATGGCGCTCCCGAAAAATGCAAGTACGCGGTCTTGCGTTCCGCTAATTCAGAATGTGGGTACTTCCCTATGAGCCTCTGAAACGCCGGTGGATTTCAGTGTGCAGGTGGACCTGTTCGCTGGTCAGCCAAACCAATTTCACTCCGTCCCACGACTAAGCGTGACGAAATATGTCAAATGTTTAGACGGCCGACTCAAGACAAATAAGTAAACCCACACATCACTCGTTGTGTGTGTGATACTAGAAGCAGTATCTCTGATGGATCAGAAGGTGACTGGTACAGGCTTTAAGTGGCACACTAGCAAAGGACACAAGTCTCACCGTTTAGGGAGAGACCTGCAGTTCTTTACTAGCGTAGTGCCAGTACAAGAGTGCCCACCTCTCTTTCTCTCTGCTTTCCTCGCCAACTCGGTAGCAGAGCACATTTACCTCTTAGACTACTCCCAATTTAGCACAAAACCGATCACAAGCTGGAGCGCCTCATTCGAAGATGGGAGACTGTCCCTTGCACTGCATACACAGATTTGACCAATGAGAGACATTCAAGTTCATTGGGACAAAAGGAAAAAAAGATTCAGCTTCGCAGTCTCTTTCCCACGCGTTTACGCTGTGTCTTTTGATAACAACATGATCAGGATGGAACCACTGCCCTCCACATAAAGACTGTTATCTCCCCTGTTCCATCCATTTTCGAACTTTCCAAAGAACGGCCATAAACTCGCTAAAAGCCTCGTGCCTTCACAAATATGTTTTGTAACAGCGTCTGGACGTCTGGGTGCCAGTGACCTGTCCCACAGAAATTCGCAGAAAGCTCACAGTTGCCTCGTCGGCTTCCTTCCTAACAAGGGCCCATCCTCTGCTTTATTGGCGGTCTTCAAGGCTTTGGCTATAGCAGTGGCGTCCCCTTGGCGCTAGTCACCCCACCTGGACGCGACTGGCGATCGACCAGCGCAATCCAAACATGTCTGCGCAATGAGACCGCGAAACTCGGCAGTCCGGAAATGTTTTCACGCAGGTTCCACATAGAAAACGTGCTTCCCTCGCCCCGCAGTCGTCGTATGCTTTTACTGCAGTCGTATAAATCGGCACCCTTTTCCTTTGAATGCAGGTAAAGCTTACTGCTATTCCTTCACTAGAGCACACAAGCAAGAGCGTTAACTACTGCCCATCATTTCATCATGAGGTATGAAGTCAGATCATAATAAAGATCATCTTCTCTAAGAACATTAAGTGGCGTGACAATGAATCAGAAGTGCCCTACAATCTCTCAACTGTTGTTAAAAATGTTCCTAAAATTATTCTATTTGAATTAATTAATGTAAATCTTAGTTTGGCTGATGGCACGTTTGTTAAACATACTGCTCATTATCATTGAGAAACTAATATTATTCCTTCATTTAAATCAAATGCTGAATTTGTAGGACCAATAATTTATGAAGCAATTCATCCTATAAATATTCCATTGTTTGATATTATTCACAATGTAGAAACAACTATAACTGATGAAAATTATAATTTGATTGACTCCAATGGCGCTTATATAAAAGTAATTTTGAAAATAAATTAATAAGTTTACCCTTAATAAATCATTAACAATATCGATAGTTATCAATTTTATTCATTTACCATTAACAAGGAAGCAAAAAATGATATTAATCTTCATATCAGGGAAACAGGCATTAATATTAACATTAGTGGTGGTTCGATTCATCCTAATTGTTCACAAGTATATATGACATTTGATGTTAGTCACACAGATGGAACAGATTGTTCAGCATATGATGGTAAATCGAATACTAAACTTATTGATAATTATGTGTTAAAATTGATTATTGTTATTATAATTCAAAAAGAGAACAATAGTTTATCTAGAATAGAACATTCTTTTATTTCTTTATCAATTCTTCTTTGATTAACTTCAACTCTATCAAATGAATTGAATATGAAAGGACATAGTCTTAACAATGGTAATATTAAAACGAAACAAAAAAGAACTTTATCTATTAGAATTATTTCGTGGATTTTTTGTAGATTATAAAGAAATTATGTGGGAAGGAGATTTAACTGTAATTTTTACTTTGAGTTCAAGAAAAGATCAAGAAGTTTCTATTCTTTGATGGACTGCTGGTAGCGGTAATAGTATGCCTGAAAAAGAAAGTAAAATTGTTGAAAAAAGTATGGAAATTGGTGTTCCTGTTGTTAAATATGAATGAGAATATTCGCTTGAACTAGAACAAGAAACACTTAAAAATCCAAAAATTCCAATTTCTTTCTTCAAACTACAAACAGTGGAATTTCCTGGATCATAGAGAAAAAGAAACTTTGAACTTGATAGTACTAATTATCGTAATTCAACCAAATTTGATATGCCTTACTTTATTTTCGTTACTATCCATATCAATTGAAAAAATAATCAGTCAAACGATTCTTCTTTATTCATAGATGTTAAATTACAAAACATCTATGTAAAAAAATGGAAGAAATGATGTTTTTCCTGAAGATTTATAGAATCATGATCTACAGAATAACCTTCTAAAAGCCTATCATGTGTTGACTGATTTTAAAAGAATAACCCAATTAAATAGCGATGTAAATGTAAGTAATTCAATTTTATTCAAAATTATCCTATCTATGTAACAAATGTGTCTAGAAGAATTAATGTTATAATTAATCAGAAAACAACAATGAAGTTATGTGCATACTTTAATGAAAATATTATGTATGGCAAAAAGAATTTGGCTAATGATTGCATAATTACATAAATGAATAAAAAACTGGGAGAAATTGAAGAAGTTTTAACTTCATGTTTTTATTTCCTTTTCATATATTTTCATAAAACTAGAGAAGATAAAAAGTGAAAAAATTAGGTTATCAAAAATTTAAACATTTTAATTTTTTAAACTTAAATTTTGCTGTATAAATAAAACCAAAACGAAATGAACAAAATTTATAGTATTGAAAATCTACTAAGTGAACTTAACAGTTATACTAATGGTTGCACATAAGTGTTCAATAAATCATCAGAACTGAAAAAACATGAATTTTATGATGTTTCAAAAGCTGAAATTTTGTCAACTAAATATATTGAAATAGTGTTATTACTTAAGGATGATAAAATTAAAATTACTCTTCCACATAGTTACACTAAAATCTTTTCAGAAGGTAATGAAAAGTTAGAGAAAATTATTGGACTGAATTTTATATATCGATTTATGTTATTGAATTTTTTATAAATTTTAGAATTTTTATTTCTTTTTTAAATTTATTTTTTAAAATATAAAATTTTAAATGATTAATTTATTTTTTAGTTAAATAAAAATTTCGTTTTGTGGATATAAATAAATTTTGGTTTGAAATACAGTGAAAGTGAAATCTTGGTTTATATCCTAGAATTTTTAATCAATGTGCTCTTTCAACCAGAACTTTCATTTATATACTATTAGGGAAAACCTATTTAGAAATGCAACGTTTAGGTGCAATGGACCGCCGAGTTTTGAATGGTGATGTCGTCATGTCTTTTGATTTTGTTGTGTAATTACATAGCTACCCAGCCAAAGTGGACTCACAAACTGTGGTTAATAACAACGATACTGCACTTGACTTGCATCTTGCCATTGTCCTTTGTTTTCGTGATAATAGGGGAAGATGTGTTGTGTACCAGTATTGTAATAATATTGACACAATAATGAAATGTACCAGTAAACAAGTGATGAAAAGATAAGTATACTGCTTGTATACAACAAAGTAAATAGCAACAGGCCAGCTGCTGAACAACTGCATGTAGCAAAGTTTCCCAATAGAAACACTCTGCATCATACAATATTGGCATTAGAATCGAACAGTTGCAAGTAGATGTCATAGTTTCACCTGGAATTTTCCAGTATTGTTACATCAAAATTAGTAGAATCCACTCGATCGCAGATTGACAAGAACTGAAACTGAATGTAGCAAGGCAAAAGCAGAAGTGCTTAAATGCGTTTTCAAATGTTCCTTTAGAAAGAAAAACCCAGGATAACTGCTTCAGTTTAATCATTGTACCACTGGAAAAGAGTGAAATCAGTGTTAGTGTCACTGTGGCCGAGAACGAGTTGAAATAGTTAAAAATTGAACAGAGTACCAGTGCTCTATGGAATCTCTGTCACATTCTGCACAGAGTTTTTAATTGAATTAGTCCCGGAAATGGAAAAAAGAACACATTGACACCGATGTGTCAGACCCACCATACTTGCTCCGGACACTGCGAGAGGGCTGTACAAGCAATGATCACACGCACGGCACAGCGGACACACCAGGAACCGCGGTGTTGGCCGTCGAATGGCGCTAGCTGCGCAGCATTTGTGCACCGCCGCCGTCAGTGTCAGCCAGTTTGCCGTGGCATACGGAGCTCCATCGCAGTCTTTAACACTGGTAGCATGCCGCGACAGCGTGGACGTGAACCGTATGTGCAGTTGACGGACTTTGAGCGAGGGCGTATAGTGGGCATGCGGGAGGCCGGGTGGACGTACCGCCGAATAGCTCAACACGTGGGGCGTGAGGTCTCCACAGTACATCGATGTTGTCGCCAGTGGTCGGCGGAAGGTGCACGTGCCCGTCGACCTGGGACCGGACCGCAGCGACGCACGGATGCACGCCAAGACCGTAGGATCCTACGCAGTGCCGTATGGGACCGCACCGCCACTTCCCAGCAAATTAGGGACACTGTTGCTCCTGGGGTATCGGCGAGGACCATTCGCAACCGTCTCCATGAAGCTGGGCTACGGTCCCGCACACCGTTAGGCCGTCTTCCGCTCACGCCCCAACATCGTGCAGCCCGCCTCCAGTGGTGTCGCGACAGGCGTGAATGGAGGGACGAATGGAGACGTGTCGTCTTCAGCGATGAGAGTCGCTTCTGCCTTGGTGCCAATGATGGTCGTATGCGTGTTTGGCGCCGTGCAGGTGAGCGCCATAATCAGGACTGCATACGACCGAGGCACACAGGGCCAACACCCGGCATCATGGAGTGGGGAGCGATCTCCTACACTGGCCGTACATCACTGGTGATCATCGAGGGGACACTGAATAGTGCACGGTACATCCAAACCGTCATCGAACCCATCGTTCTACCATTCCTAGACCGGCAAGGGAACTTGCTGTTCCAACAGGACAATGCACGTCCGCATGTATCCCGTGCCACCCAACGTGCTCTAGAAGGTGTAAGTCAACTACCCTGGCCAGCAAGATCTCCGGATCTGTCCCCCATTGAGCATGTTTGGGACTGGATGAAGCGTCGTCTCACGCGGTCTGCACGGCCAGCACGAACGCTGGTCCAACTGAGGCGCCAGGTGGAAATGGCATGGCAAGCCGTTCCATAGGACTACATCCAGCATCTCTACGATCGTCTCCATGGGAGAATAGCAGCCTGCATTGCTGCGAAAGGTGGATATACACTGTACTAGTGCCGACATTGTGCATGCTCTGTTGCCTGTGTCTATGTGCCTGTGGTTCTGTCAGTGTGATCATGTGATGTATCTGACCCCAGGAATGTGTCAATAAAGTTTCCCTTTCCTGGGACAATGAATTCACGGTGTTCTTATTTCAATTTCCAGGAGTGTATAATCCGTCGTAGATCGCTTGATCAAAAAACCATGCTTAGTAGTTGGAACAAAGCACAGCTCACACCCGTTTACAAGAAGGGTTGTAGAAAAGGTCCACAAAACTACCGTCCTATGTTCTTGACATCGATTTGTTGCAGAATCTTAAAACATAATACCTGCTTAAGCATAATGTGGTAACTCGAACAGAATGACCTACACCATACCAGTCAGAATGGAATCCGAAAACATCGATTATTTGAAACCCAATTCTCACTTTTATCACATTACACAATGAAAGCTCTGGATCAAGGCAGTCAGGCAGATGTAATATTTCTTGATTTCCGAAAAGCATTTGACTCAGCACATCTTTGTTTATTATCAAAAGTACGGCCGTGTGGGGTATCAAGCGAAATTTGTGACTGGATTGAAGACTTTTTACTAAGTGGAAACAGAAAGTTATCTTAGATGGAGAGTCATCGGCAGACTTAAGAGTAACTTCGGGCGTGCCCCACGGAAGTGTGTTGGGACCCTTACTGTTCATGTTTTGTGTTAATGAACTTTCAGACAATATTAACAGTAACCTCAGACTTTTTTCATATTATGCAGTTGTCTATAATGGAGTAATGTCTCAAAAATGCTGCATAAACATGCAGTCAGACCTTGATAAGATTTCAGAGTGTTGCAAAGATCAGCAACTTGCTTTAAATGTTCAGAAATGCAAAATCGTGCACTTCAAAAAAAGAAAAAAAACGTATCCTGTGACTATAATATAAATGAGTTACAGGTAGAATCGATCAGATCATACAAATATCTGGGTGTAACACTTTGTAGGGATATGAAATGGAATGATCACATAGAATCAGTCGTGGGTAAAGTAGGTGGTAGACTTTGGTTTACTGTAGAATACTGAGGAAATGCAATCAGTTTACAAAGGAGATTGCTTACCAGTTACTCGTGCAAGCGATTCTAAAACATTGCTCAAGTGTGTTGGATCCGTACCCAATAGTAATAACGGCGGATATTCAGCGCATACAGAGTAGGTCAGCACGAATGGTCACAGATTTGTTTAACCCGTGGGATATTGTCACAAAGATATTGAAAGAACTGAATTGGCTGGCTCTTGGAGATGGACGTAAACTATCCCGAGAAAGTTTCCAGAACTCGCTTTAAATGATGACTCTAGGAATATACAATTACCCCCTACATCTCGCTCCCATAGGTATCGTGAGTACAAGGTTACATTAATTACAGCATTCATGGAGGTTTTTAAACAATCATTCTCCCTGCACTCCATAATAACTGGTGCAATGGAACGTACCCTCTGCCATGGGCTTGACAGTGGTTTTCAGAGTTTAGCTGTAGATGTAGAATAGGTCTGGAAGGTAGACAGCTGTCCATTCTCAGTTTGCCTAGTTTCGTCTGAAGACAGCGTGCACCTGAATGTTTATTAGATGTTGTCTGTGAGTTTACTGTATCCTATAATTAATGCCCACCCGTGGTACAGCTGTGTCTGCCGGGTTGCCAATTCGGCAGAAGGTAACAGCATGACAACGCGATGATGGTCAGGCATAGAGAAGAAGCCAACTCGCCTAAATGGCGACAACGTCGCCACACTACTTTCTTGCACCAGTCACGCGTAAGGAGATAGAACAGCACAGGTATGTTTCTTCTCGGTTGGTATTTAGGAGTCCCACGACAGAGGGAAGTCAGTCGTCTGGCAGACGTCCACTAGTTGCAGTTATCGGCAGTTATGTTCGAGCTCTTCAAAAAAATGGTTCAAATTTCTCTGAGCACTATGGGACTTAACTTCTAAGGTCATCAGTCCCCTAGAACTTAGAACTACTTAAACCTAACTAACCTAAGTACATCACACACATCCATGCCCGAGGCAGGATTCGAACCTGCGACCGTAGCGGCCGCGCGGTTCCAGACTGTAGCGCCTTTAACCGCTTGACCACCACGGCCGGCTCGAGCTCTTCGTGAGGTATTAACGGCGCCAGCAGTTTTCAGCGAATTACCACGAGTTGCCAAGTAGTGGTCATTGGAGAGGCGCTCAAGTCATTTGCTATGGTTTACAAGTGTTTACTGACTGGATGACACCCTGCAAGCCGGCCGGAGTGGCCGTGCGGTTCTAGGTGCCACGGTCTGGAGCCGAGAGACCGCTACGGTCGCAGGTTCAAATCCTGCCTCGGGCGTGGATGTGTGTGATGTCCTTAGGTCAGTTAGGTTTAATTAGTTCTAAGTTCTAGGGGACTGATGACCTCAGAAGTTAAGTCGCATAGTGCTCAGAGCCATTTGAACCACACCCTGCAAGCCAAGACTCCTGAACTGCATTAGACTCTGGGATGCATAACTTACTTTGTTTGGACTTTACCTCTAAGTGATCGTTAGTATACCTACGTATTTTACTTTGCTACTCCTCCTACGAGTTGAACAGTATATACTGTGCCTTGAATAAGTATGGAGACTTGTATTAGTTCTGTTACTTGTAGCTGTGTAGCACCTGGATGAACCGACATTTACCTTGATGTGCAATACAGCACACTGTGACCACAGTCGCAACAGATAGTCGGTTACATACGTAGCTAGGATATCAAACACATTTCGACGAAGCTTTTACGCCATCGTTCTCTTGCTTTTATGTAACACAGCGCTGAAACTATTCATTTCCGGACATGGGTTACTGCTTGAGAAATATCCTCTTTGCTACCCGTCACAACATTCTAACGGTTATCGGCGTTCTTTCAGACAACATGTATGACTTCTTGCAATATTCTCAAATTTACTTTTACGTACGACCGTTTCCAGCCCTCGTGAATAGCGTGTTGAATTCTGTCTACTGAGAAGACCAGAATCCATCTGGTGAATAGCGTGTTGAGTTCTGTCTACTGAGATCACCAGAATCCAATCAAGAAGCTGATCCGATACTTCGTAAGCTTGTATGTTGTTCACCAGGCAATGGTATGAACTGTTTAAAAGTTTTCAGTGACATTAGCCGCATTTGGGCATCGAAATGCATCGATGGCAAAAAGTGAAAATTTGTGCTGGACCGGGACTCTGAGCCGGATCTCCCGCTTAACCCGAGCGGTTGCCTTAACCGCGGCAGCCATCCGACCACGTCTACCTGCCGACCCAAATACTCAGCCTGTTACTCCCTACTAGCGTAGGAACATCGGGAAGACATCGGGCTTGGTGTGCGTCTGCACTGAAAGAAATGATCATTGGTTCTAGGTGCGATGACTAATGATCCTTTCATTCAGTGCGGATATAAACTAAGCATGATCTCTTGCAGGAATCCGAAAACCCGAAACGGCGAGTTAGGGGTTCATGGGTAGGTGACGCTATACTAGTAGGGTGTACAAGTTGGAAATTCGGGTCGGATGGGAAGCGTACTCGGATGACGGAGGCGGTTAAGGTAATCGCTCGCGATAAGCGGGAGATCCAGGTTCGAGTCCTGGTCCAGTACAAATTTTCACTTGTTACCGTTGATTCATTTCGATGCCTAAATGTCATTGCAAACCTTTGAACTGTATTTGTATGGCTGCCGCATCACATGAGGCGTCAGTTCTTTCGGACATGTCCGAAAGTGCAGACTCCACATACACCCGTGTAAGTATGAACTGTGTCAGACAATTTCCAGAAGTAGTGGAACGCCAGCACCCACCTGAGGTCGGTTGCTGTCATGTGGAGGTTGTCTTACGAACGAGCAGAACGAGTTAGTCTTAAGCAAGGGTTCTCATAAGTGGCGCTCAATCAGAAGTAATAGTCATGATGCAATGGTTTCCTGAAACGGATCCTTCTATTATCTCCATCAAGTTCCAGCAGTGCTCTCATTTGGCGATGTTTGGCTTGTGCTTTCATTACCGAAAGCTTGTTATAAACTGAGACCGACGATTTACATTAAATATTTAAAAATATTGCAACTAGTTTGTCTTAAATGGATTTTTAAGTACCAATTCGTTTATTTATACTTTGATGCTGTATAGAGTGGCAACTTACTCATTCATTTGGAACACAGGCCTTGAGCATGAAAACCTTCTCCCAGTCTTAGATGGTAACGACAACATGACGCCGTGTGGCTTTAATTAAATTCTCGAAACAAATAAACGATTTTTTTGTTCTGCCCGGTCACAGAACTGACCATCGTCAGTCTCAGAGAACCCTTCCACAAGCCATCTTCTAAACAGCTCCCATATGTGTAGTTCCGTGTCTTGTTAACATACGAAAACATATTCTAAAAGTTATAAGGCAACTAAATTCTTTAAAATGAGAGATTTATACCAAATAAATTAATAAAAGATGGTTCTGATCCTCATAGTGCACAGAACAAGTCGGAGCACTGTTGCAGAAGCAACGAAAAAGACGATGTCAAATTTAAAAGAACACAAAATCTCCAAGAATGGCGATGTTTTACTGATGCTCGAAACTTAGCGCATACTTCAATGAGAGATGTTTTCAATTTCTTCCACAATGAAACTCTGTCTCTAAATCTGACAGAAAATCCGAAGTGACACTGGTCGTACGTAAAGTACACCAGCGGCAAGACAGTATCAACACCTTCACTGCGTGATATCTGTAGCAAAATTACCAATGACAGCGTCACTAAAGCGGAGTTGTAAACTTAGTTTTCGGAAATTCATTCACCAAAGAAGACGAAGTAAATATTCTAGAATTCTAATCATGATCTGCTGCAAACATAAGTAACTTAAAATTATATATTATCGGCGTAGCGAAGCAACTAATCAATTAATAAAGGCAAATCTTCCGGTCGAGACTGCATACTAGTCAGTTTCCTTTCAGAGTATGCTGATACAATAGCCCAATACTTAGCAGTCATATACAACCGTTCGCTCGATGAAAGTTCCGTACCAAAAGACTGAAAAGTTTCACAGGTCACACCACCACTCACGAAAAGAAGTAGCAGTAATCCGCCCATTTCACTAACGTGAACTATTACTGTGTAATGTGATCTTTCTGCCAGGAAACCACGTCTCAATAGATCACCGTTTCTCACAAGAGACTTCATATGAAATTGCATGCCTATGGAGTGTCGCTTCAGTTATGCGACTGGATTCGTGGTTTCCTGGCAGAAGGATCACATTACACAGTAACAGGTGGAAAATCATCGTATAAAATGGACGTGATGTCTGGCGTTCCCCAAGAAAGTGTTATAAGCCCTCTGCTGTTCCTAATCTACTTAAACTGCTTAGGAAACAATATGGGCAGCATCTTAGATTTTTTCAGCTTATGCTGTCATTTAAGATATAGCAAAATCAGCAGAAGACTGAAACAACTGCAAAATGATTTAGATAAGATATCCGTATGGTGCAAAAATTGGCAATTGATTCCAAATAACGTAAATTTTGAGGTCATCCGCATGAGTAAAAAAATTAATGACACAAATCTAAAGGCTGTCAGTTCAACTAACTACCTAAGGCTTAAAATTATGAACAACTTAAGTTGGAACGATCACAAAGATATGCTGTGCGGAAGGTGAACCGAAGACAGTACTTTATTGGTGAAAACCATGAAACGCGTAGGCAGCGATGGTGAGCCGCAGAATCTCTGACCAGAGAGCAAGGAGTCAGCTCAGTTGCGAGAGAGTAATAGCGTGCGAGAGTAAGTTTTTTGTTGCGAGATGCAGTTGCATGTAGGCAGTCAGTGCTAGTATCGCGCGAGAGACAGTCGCAGTTGTGTGTGAGGAGTCGGCGGGCGTCGTCAGGGCTCTTTGGTCGTGATTCAGGACGAGGTTTATTGTTAAATAAGGTAATGAAGCAGCATTGCGCTCGTCTGATAATGTAATGGATCTTAAGTGTAATTAATTTGTTCAAGAATCCCCCCAATAATAATTTTGTTTTTAAACCAACCATTTGTAACAAAGAATCTTTTTTGAAATAATATTTCCCTTGCATTTCCTTAAACAAAAGTTTCTCTTAAATTCAAAAAAATATATATATATTTGCGATGCATTTCCTCCAAGCTATGGCGAAAAATAAGAGCAGATGCAGTATTACTGAGGTAAGAATTTGAGTTTAATCAGGGCCTAAAGATCGACATTTCGGTCTATTTGCGTTTTCATTGTCAATGAGATTTCATTTTTTATTGAATTGACTTTCATTTTTTTTTTTGTGGGGAGCTTACACATGGGTCAGATTGCTAGTTCTAAGATTTAAATACTGTCTTTCAAATTTGCTGGGAGGTTACACTTGGCGACATCCGGACCAGGATCGTATTTCTTTGAGAATCTTCTGAATAGTAGTCAGATATCTGCTTTTATTTGCTTAAGTATAATTAGCATTTGGCGCAACGCTTTTATTAATTTTGTGACTTTCTTTCCTCAGATCATCGGCAATTCGTTGCTCTGTTGTATTTTTGTTTGTTGCTTTTGCATTGAGCTTATTTCATTTGTGAATAATTGTGACTACTGTAAAAATGCCGCGAAAGACTGTAAATAATGTATCGCGAGGTATAATGAATGAAACTACCGATTTAAACAACTTCACCGATAGTAATTGTGATACGCAGAGTAATGATGACAATCCTGCGTTCACTGACAATCAATGCGTTCCAACCACTAGTGATGATTATTGTCTTACTGATGAACAAACGAACTCGATTGTGTCTTCTATTGATTTGACGACAATCGATGACGCGGGGCGTCCTATTGTAATGAACGCTGGCCAGCTTAACACACCCGGTTTACTAAATTCACGTGACGAACAGACAAATTTGTCTAATGAAAATGAACAGGATACACAAAGTAGGATGGATTTATTTAATTCGGAAATAGTGTCTGACAGTGTACATCCGACTGATAATCCTCTTTGTAAATTACAGAATGACCAAATGGTCACACAAAGTGCGACGATTGCAGGTACACCACTAAACACCACAGATAATAGAAATGATAATTTTGGTTCGGATCCAATTTTGGCAATACTGCTACAACTTAGGGAAGATAACAAACAACTTAAGGAAGATTTCAGACAATAGAGTAAAGATAACAAACAGTTCAATGAAAAATTAGACAACAATTGTAGACAGTTAAATGAAAAATTAGACAACAATTCCAGACAGCTTAGTGAACAAATTAGAGACGTTGCCGCGCAGTGTCATGATACTAAAGAACAGTTGCGCGAGGAAATTGAGGCTTGTTCAAGAAAAAGTAGCGAAGAAATTAGATCTGTTGTCAAGAATTACGGGATATGCAAACAGCTACAACAGAAACACTTAGAGCGGAAATTAGCGCAGTCGGTAAACAATGCTCTGAAAAGGCTACACAATTACGCGACGAGTTTAAAGCAATGACAGCAGAACTTTCGCGCACAATGGATGAAAAGATAGACGCGAAATTCGAACAACAGAACACCCAAATTGACGAACGTTTTAATCTTCACATAGAAAACAGTAATACACGTTTCCGTAAATTTATACAGGATCAGAATAAAGTAAAACGACAAATAATGGAAACAATCACAGCACAGAGACAAGAAGACAAACGTAAAATGTTTGCGAAAGCAAAAACATATGTAGACAACAATATTGCGACAGTGTCCGACGAAATTAATGCCGTCAAACAGTTGAACATAGAATTACGTAAGGTAATTTCTGATCTTAAATCAAAAACAGATACACACACAGCAGATATTCAAACAATGACAGACAGATTCGAACAATTAGAACTAACACAGGATTCCGATGTCGTGAAAGCTGACGTTAAAAAATTGAACGAAACCACACGTAGATTACAAAAACTGATTAATGCTTCTGACAGTAAAAACGATGATCAGGCAAAAATACTGACTGAAAAATATCATGAATTGGCCAGTCGTATTGACGTTATTGAAAGTAATAATGACAGCAAATCAGACGATACCTCACCGGTTTCATTTAACCAAACACCTGAATTTCAAAATCTACAGCAGACAATTAATGAGATCGATTCGTCTAATAACACATTGCATAGAAAATTGTCGAGTTTACAACAAGAGGTAGCAGAGATAAAAAATATTTCAGTTAATAACACATCACAGCAGACGCCACTTTGCGAAAATTTGTCAGATTCACGCAGTGCGTATAATTTGAGTAATCTACAGAGAGTACGGGACTTAGATTCAGAACAGACACAGGCAAATAGATTCACTTACAATCATGAACCTGTTCCAACATATAGAGACGATAATTTTGATTACAAACATTTTCTGTCAGTGAGAAAGTTTAAAGTGTTTAGGAATGACAGAACACAAATTCACCCACTGGATTGGATTCAACAATTTAGCTTTGCTTTTCCACCGACTTGGCCCGTTACGCATAAACTTGAATTTATTTGCAGTTTTTTGGAAGGGGAACCGGCAACTCGTATGAGACCGATCGCGAGACAATGTTATTCAGTAGAAGAATTTCAGAATGCTTTTCTGTCAGCGTATTGGTCGAAGACGACACAGCGCAGAATTAAAGATCAGTTAATTATTTTACCAAATTATTTTACCAAATTATGAAAACTCAAATTTTCCTAGTGTGACGCAATTTTTTGAGCACATGGTGCAACAAAACCAGTACCTAAGTGAACCGTACAGTGAATCTGCACTCATTCAATTATGTATTTCTAAATTGCCACGATCGTTAAGAGTGTCACTTTTAACGGGTCAGCAAAAAGAAAATATTTCGGCATTCAGGGATCTGCTGCAGCTTTTAGAAGTGCAGCAATCAGACTATTCCTTCGTAAACAAAAATTTTTCATATAACAACCAAGGCCAACAAACTTACAGTAACTACGGTCAACCACGTAATTTCAATAGCAAAGGTAGCAGACGCTTTAGGAACGACAACCACCAGGACTTTAATAGCAGACAAAATTTTGATTATCAATATCGTCAAAATTTTCAGCAAGAGGAACCACATTTTAGTAACAATAGACGTTTTCCACCACAACAGCATTAAAGTCAGTCGGTTAGCATACCTAACCAACAATGGAATGCACAAGGTCAACCGGGCTTTAATGTTTCGCCGCGTGCACGTATAGTCCCTGCTACAACAAATAGTAACGCGCGGCAGCAAGGAAATAACTATGTACAGAGAAGACAGTATTATAATTAATATCGCAATGCACCGTATAGGAATGGCTACCACGACAGACTTAAAAACGATGAGGGCAATTTTCAGCGTACATCTAACAGTCGGTCATATAAGCAGCAAAATTATCCACAAGAACATATTCTCATGAATGAACCCGACAGTAGATTTCATCCAGAGCGTAATACAAATGTTGATGGTGTCAGGACAGCAACCACCCACAAATTTACTTTGAGTTCCTTTATTCAAAGGAAACCGTTACCGGTTTCGAATCGTTGCGATTCATCATCAGACGGTTTACATGCTTTCTTTCTGACATTTGGTTGGTTTTTTATAGATTAATTGTCCTAAAATATAAATAAAACATAATTACAAACACGCCACACACGGATGGTTGCGTTGCAGATTTTCGTTGCATGTGACTTACGTGAAACGTCGGTTTCGAGTGATTGTTTCCATAAGGTTCATCCAATCGATGTAAATGCATTTCCACTGCATCCTCGCTGTTGCACACGTAATAGTTTTCACTGTACACTTTAGATTTGTCGCTGAGATCATTCCAACCCCGCACCACATGTTTTGGTACATACAAAGAGTTTACAAACATATGGGTGTCACAGATGCTATGATATATCGTAACATTTGACAATGATGTCCTATGTTTGGAAAGGATCATATATTCTTTTACAAAACTGTAATGTCTTTTACATTAGTACAGAGAGATTGATTTTTTTTAATTGCTAATTTAATTTTAAAGTTTTTTATATATATTTAGAACTGTATAGGTAAAATAGTATATTATTTTATTACATTTGGCAGCATGAGAATTATAGTAACATATAAATTTTCTACTTGATCTGCAGATAGGTGTATTAATATTATTTGCTTTGGAGGCTGGAAAGTAATTTTTGGAAATTTTTCAGGAAAGGGGTGTTAGCCAACTCTGTTTGTTCGTTAAGGACATAGTCTGGGGTGCTGTTTTTGTGTGTGTGTATTTCTAATTCTTCTAATATATTCATAGTGGCTCCTTTTTCTGTTAGATGCAAAATCTTTAAGTTGTCCTCAATATTTCCCACTGAATGGTTTTCTTCAGCAATATGGGCTGCAAATGCTGATTTGTTTAAGTTACCAAGTCTTAGAGCGTCAATATGTTCTTTGTATCTAATTTCAAAACTTCTGCCTGTCTGTCCAATGTAGAATTTTGGGCATGTATCACATTTGAGTTTGTATATTCCTGATGTACGGTAGGGAGCTCTTGGAGGTGTTTACATCATGGATTACTTTTTGTTGTAATTTATTATTAGTGGAAAAGCTGATTCTGATATTTTTCTTCTTTTTAAATAAGTTTGCTATTTGGTATGAAAGTGGGCCTATGTATGGGAGAGTAGCGTATTTAGGTTTGGCTTCAGTGGCACACTGATTTGGCTTGAACTGACTGCTGTGAAGTGGATCTGTGGGTTTTGTCTGCATTTTGTTGTGGAGTTTTTCTATTATTGTGGGTTTATATTCATTATTATGAGCAACTGTTTTAATTATATTGATTTCATTTTGTTGGTCTGTGTCACTCATTGGTACTTTTTTAATTCGGTGTAGCATCGTTCTGAAATATGCCATTTTTTGTTGGCGGGGGTGGCAAGATGAGTTGCTAATACTGACATCTGTGGTGGTAGGTTTTCTGTAAATACTGAATTGATGTTTATTGTTACTATTGCAAATTTTCAGGTCAAGAAAGTTAATACTTTTATTAGTTTCATGTTCAACTGTGAATTTAATATTTTTGTGCATTTTGCTAAGATCTGCTGCTAATGCATCTATTTCATTGCTTGTACCATTAAAAAGCAGTATTGTATCATCAACATATCTTCTGTAGTATATTATTTTGTTTGAGATGTGCTGGTTGGCAGAAAAGAATTTTTGTTCTATATATAGAACAGAAATTCTTTTCTGCCAACCAGCACATCTCAAACAAAATAATATACTACAGAAGATATGTTGATGATACAATACTGCTTTTTAATGGTACAAGCAATGAAATAGATGCATTAGCAGCAGATCTTAGCAAAATGCACAAAAATATTAAATTCACAGTTGAACATGAAACTAATAAAAGTATTAACTTTCTTGACCTGAAAATTTGCAATAGTAACAATAAACATCAATTCAGTATTTACAGAAAACCTACCACCACAGATGTCAGTATTAGCAACTCATCTTGCCACCCCCGCCAACAAAAAATGGCATATTTCAGAACGATGCTACACCGAATTAAAAAAGTACCAATGAGTGACACAGACCAACAAAATGAAATCAATATAATTAAAACAGTTGCTCATAATAATGAATATAAACCCACAATAATAGAAAAACTCCACAACAAAATGCAGACAAAACCCACAGATCCACTTCACAGCAGTCAGTTCAAGCCAAATCAGTGTGCCACTGAAGCCAAACCTAAATACGCTACTCTCCCATACATAGGCCCACTTTCATACCAAATAGCAAACTTATTTAAAAAGAAGAAAAATATCAGAATCAGCTTTTCCACTAATAATAAATTACAACAAAAAGTAATCCATGATGTAAACACCTCCAAGAGCTCCCTACCGTACATCAGGAATATACAAACTCAAATGTGATACATGCCCAAAATTCTACATTGGACAGACAGGCAGAAGTTTTGAAATTAGATACAAAGAACATATTGACGCTCTAAGACTTGGTAACTTAAACAAATCAGCATTTGCAGCCCATATTGCTGAAGAAAACCATTCAGTGGGAAATATTGAGGACAACTTAAAGATTTTGCATCTAACAGAAAAAGGAGCCACTATGAATATATTAGAAGAATTAGAAATACACACACACACAAAAACAGCACCCCAGACTATATCCTTAACGAACAAACAGAGTTGGCTAACACCCCTTTCCTGAAAAATTTCCAAAAATTACTTTCCAGCCTCCAAAGCAAATAATATTAATACACCTATCTGCAGATCAAGTAGAAAATTTATATGTTACTATAATTCTCATGCTACCAAATGTAATAAAATAATATACTATTTTACCTATACAGTTCTAAATATATATAAAAAACTTTAAAATTAAATTAGCAATTAAAAAAAATCAATCTCTCTGTACTAATGTAAAAGACATTACAGTTTTGTAAAAGAATATATGATCCTTTCCAAACATAGGACATCATTGTCAAATGTTACGATATATCATAGCATCTGTGACACCCATATGTTTGTAAACTCTTTGTATGTACCAAAACATGTGGTGCGGGGTTGGAATGATCTCAGCGACAAATCTAAAGTGTACAGTGAAAACTATTACGTGTACAACAACGAGGATGCAGTGGAAATGCATTTACATCGATTGGATGAACCTTATGGAAACAATCACTCGAAACCGACGTTTCACGTAAGTCACATGCAACGAAAATCTGCAACGCAACCATCCGTGTGTGGCGTGTTTGTAATTATGTTTTATTTATATTTTAGGACAATTAATCTATAAAAAACCAACCAAATGTCAGAAAGAAAGCATGTAAACCGTCTGATGATGAATCGCAACGATTCGAAACCGGTAACGGTTTCCTTTGAATAAAGGAACTCAAAGTAAATTTGTGGCTGGTTGCTGTCCTGACACCATCAACGTTTGTCTTCAAAAACAGCCACGGTCTCCAACATGTCATCATATGACAAAATTGCATAGAGCGTAATACATCTGGAAGAAGTAATAGAACAGTACAAATAGTAGAAATGCCACAGAATCGTCCTGACAATAATAACACATCAGATAGAATCTGACTAGATACTGTACAGGCCACATCTTCCAGTAACACAAGCATTACTTTAGACACGCAGAATGTTGTTCACGAAAATGTAATTACTTTTGACGACATCAGAGACACTCTTTTACAGGAAAGACCAGTTGTTCAAAAAACTATTTCACACCCTGTCATCGAAATTAAAATTGGTTCATCGAAATTTTCAGCAGTAATCGATTCTGGCTCACCTATGTCAGTCATTAATGAAGAAACTTTTAACGAGTGTAACAAAGAGAATAACTATCCTACATTACCACTAGGCAAAACGAAAGTAAAAGGAGCAGTATCGAGTAAAGGAGTAGACGTTAAATTACAGACACATTTATCATTTTGTATTGCAGGTCACACATTTCACTCAAATTTTTGGATTGTTCCTTTATTGACAACAGACGTTATTTTAGGTACTAATTTTCTCGTCCAACACGACGCAGTGGTTGATTTTCAGAATTCATATTTAATGCTAAAGGAAGAAGATGTACAATTGGCTTTAGAATTTCAGCACTCACTATCTCCGGAAGAACAAACAATTAGTCGCACAGAGGTCATTTCCGTATCACGTGGCATAGACTGTAATTCCACATTGTTCACGGATACGTACGTACATAACTATAACACCCCAGACGAAGCTGACTATGATGTAATGCAGATGATTTCTTATAAGGTTAAACAGAGTTGTGCAAATACAGACGACGAACGCACACAACTACACAAAATTCTTTTACAGCAAGCTCCAGTTTTTGACAACATTCCTGGTACTATGTCCGGTTTTATGTATGAATTTCAAGTCAAACCGCATGATACATTTAAAGCAAAGCATTATCCCATTCCATATATCCACAGAGAACAAGTTAAGAAAGAATTGCAGGATATGCTTGACCAAGGAATTATTGAACCAGCAGTTAGTCCGTACATAAACCCGCTACATATTGTTAAGAAAAAAGATGGCTCACTTCGCCTTGTACTTGATTCGCGTCACATTAATGACATAATTGTTAATGAAACAGATCGACCACAGACACTAGAGGAACTACTACAGAAATTTCACGGTACTGCTATTTATTCTACACTAGATTTGAAATCGGGATTTTGGCAAATTCAACTTCATCCGAATTGCAGAAAGTATACAGCTTTTCTCTGTTTTGGCGACTGTTATCAATTTTGCAAATTACCATTCGGCTTAACAATTTCTTCTGCAGCTTTTATTCGCGGTTTGAACACAATACTTCCGACAGAACTTAGAGACAGAATCACGACGTACGTAGACGACATTCTTATCGCAGAAGCTAACTGGACTGAACACAATCTGATTCTAGAACGACTGTTGCAAACTTTTCATGCGCAAGGACTCACAGTTAACCTCAGTAAATCGCACTTTGGCAATACTTCTATAAAATTTCTTGGGCACGTAATTTCAGCAGAAGGCATTGCGACTGATCCGGAAAAACTACAAGCTTTACGTGACATTACCGTTCCTACAACGAAGAAGCAACTACGCAGTTTTTTGGGCTTAATTAACTTTTTTCGTAAGTTTATTCATTACTCTGCTTTAGATACCCCCAGATTATGTCAATTGACAGGTAAAAACACTATTTGGTCCTGGGATAAGCAAGCGCATTCTGAATTTATGAACCTGAAACATGCTTTGTTAAATGCACCACTTTTATCGCACCCAGATCTTACCAGAAACTTTTCGATTGCCACCGACAGTTCCAACACAGCTTTAGGCATACATATTTTTCAGGAAATTGAAGAAGATGGTGCTACAGTAATTAAAAACATCGCTTTCGCAAGTCACATTCTGTCACCTGCTGAACGAAATTATTCTGTTACAGAACTAGAAACATTATGTGTTGTATGGGCTTTTACGAGATTTAGGCACTTTCTTTATGGCAGACATACCACCGTTTACACAGATCACAGAGCGATACAATTTTTACTTTCAGCTAAATTCACTCACAACAGATTAAGCAGATGGAAGCTTTATTTACAGGAATTTAATTTTACAATTGCTCACATTCCCGGCACGCAAAATGTTGTAGCAGACGCATTGTCCCGTTCTCTTTGCAACAATCAGCAAGACGTCGCAACCAACTTCTGCAAAGCAAATTTCAGCGTCATGTACATTCAACAAGTTGCATTTGAAAATTTTATTTCGTCGTCATTACAGGACATAGCAAAGGAGCAAAGTAAAGACAATGTGTGGAAAGAAATTAAACACCTCTGGCAAGATAAGAATAATGTTACGATTAGACACCATTACACTGTACGCAATAACATTCTGTTTCTACGCTCTCATCCTGACAGCAACAATTGGTTATTATGCATTCCTGACGAACTGGTTAACAAATTAATCTGGTACACTCATTTAAGTTATGCACATTACGGAGCCAGAAAATGTTTTCTTATACTGAGACAGAACTGTTATTTTACGAACATGGAAAAACGTATACTACGAGTTTTACGTCATGTAAAATTTGCCAGAAAGCTAAGTCAGACACCACTTCACATATTCCTCCATTATATCCCATTTTTACCTGTTAAATTAAGACATATGGCCGCTGTAGACATTTTTGGTCCGATTCCTAGAGCTAAAAGAGGTTTTTCCTACATCTTTGTCGCTGTTGAACTCACTTCAAAATTTGTTACTTTCACTCCGTTACGTAAAGCTACTGCCAAAACTGTTTCAAAAGCATTTGTAAAGCACTTTCTATTTCATGTAGGGCATGTGATGAAAGTAATTTCTGACAATGGATCACAATTTCGTTCTGCTATATGGACACGAATGTTACGAACTAGAAACATTTCTCCGATCTATATATTCAAGTACCATGCTTCTTCGAACCCTTGTGAACGATTAATGAAAGAAATTGGTAAATTGTGTAGAATATACTGCCACAAAAGACATACTGATTGGGACTCACACATACACTTATTTCAAGATGTAATTAACTCCATTCCAAATGAATCCACTATGCTATCTCCGTCTGTTATACTGAAAAACGTTGAACCACCAAACAAAATTAAAGAATTAGTAAACTTTCCTACATCTCGTCGACTACAACACCGTGAAATAATTGACATTGCACTGAACAACATCAAACATGCCGCAGAGCGCCGGAGACAACAGCAAAAACAGGTTTGTACACGCCGAGACTTTCACGTTGGAGAGAAGATATTAGTACGTACACACTATTTATCCAACAAAAGAAAAGGTAAGTGCAGTAAATTTGAACTTTTATACGCAGGTCCATATCGGATTCGCAGCATTCCTCACCCCAATGTTGTACACGTCGAAACTTTGAGAACGAGAAAAAGTAAAGGCAATCACCATGTCTCAAACATTTAACCTTTTATTGAATGAACATACTTTGTGATTTATCACACTGTAATGCCATTTACTAATTTTTTTATGACCGCTTATGCAATTATACTCACATGAACACTTACTGATGACTATCGTATTTTTTTCTTGGCAAGTGCCCGGCAAGGTAAGGTTAGCAGGTCGCTTTTCTTGTCGTTACACATCAGACCGTGCACATTTTCCATGTTTTTTGTATGTATGATTATTTTCCTGTTTTGTTCGTATGCACTGTGAAATAGTTAAGGTATAACACACCAGTTGACTTTGACATTTTTTTCCCTATGATATCTCAACATCGTGAATATTTTACATTTTTCGTTTTTTTGCTGCTGCATTGTGATATTCCGTGTACATTTTTGCCTTTGAACACTGTCTATGCTTTTGACATATTACGTTTCTGTCATGTTATGCTGTATGCTTAATTATGTTACTATAAATCAGTCATTATCTAATGGGTATATGATTTAAATGCAAGACATTAATCTTTGTTCATCATTTTCAGAAAGAAATAACGTGTAAAGGAAATAAATTAAACAGAAATGGGAATATCACCTACGGAATATACGAAAGAAGATGCAAAAACCTATGAGGAAGAGTAAATGGATCAGAATTAACAAGCATTAACAAGAATATACAATACACATCGCAGAATAGCAGTCTTAACTATTTTTTTCTTTCAGAATACGAGGCGATTGATGCAGGCTGTCAGACAGAACTACATATCTTAGTTTTAGTGATGAAATATGATAGAGATAAGGAATAATTGTATAATGAGTAATGAAGTGATTTTTTTTGCAGATGATAATGAGTGATGATGAATAATGATGAAGAATATGCTACTATGAATAATGAAGTTTTTCTTTACCGGTGATGATAATGATGGAGTTATGGATAATGAAGTGATGGATAGTGAAGTTTTTTTTTCTTTACAGATGAGGATGATGTTGAAGTTTATGTATTTATGCTATGTAGTTATTTAAGTATTTGTTGCAGTTTGCTTTGGCAGCAGGTGTTATATTGCATAGTAGGATGAATGAAGGTTTTGGAAAGGACAGCCATGGAACATATTTTTATACACATTTCACTACGTGTTAATTCGAAGTTCACTACTTTTCAGCATAGTATACGTCTCTTCTTTCAGCTCAATAATCCATTTTGTATTTTTTCCAGCAGAAGCTTTTCATGAGACTTAGTAAACCTGTTACTTACTATACCTGTTCTAATACTTACATTTTTTATTTCTTTTACCCATTTGTGTGTGTCATGCATGAATGTGATTACATATACTGCCTTGTTTCATAACCTTGCTACAGCTGACTCATGACGAATGACGTTACCTATCCTCATTTGCAGCAATAGGTCAAAAGCAAATATTGTTATGCCTCAGCAATTAATTATCGATCCTAACGCAATGCATTGCTAGCACAAAAACAAAACAAAAAAATGTATTACCAGTCCTAAATAATGCTACTAGTTTAAGAGAATTCTGAATAATACTGATCAGCTCTGACTAGTATGTTACTTCAGTATTGACTTCTTAATGATACCAAAAAATATATATACATATAAAATAATGCTTTGTAACTGGCTAATAACTGCACTGTTTATTGTAATGAGACTACTTATAATGCCCTTGATTATTAATGCTATGACTGTAATTAACTGATTTTTAATAATGACTTCTTAGTGTGTAACACTAGTTTCAAATAATGCTACTCACTTAAGAGAGTTCTGAATAATACTGAATGATGAAAAATGTTTTGTACTATTAAATACTTGCTGGCCACTGAGTGCCAATAATTAGTGTAATGTTTTGTACTATTCAATACTTGCTGGCCACTGAGTGCCAATAATTAATGTAACTAAATGAATTGTTAGTAATTATGCCATTAATTAGCTCCTGTTTTCAATGATGACTTCTCATGATAATACTGAATGTAACTAAATGAATTGTTAATAATTATGCCATTCACTAGCTCCCGTTTTCAATGATGACTTCTCATGATAATACTGAACAATTAAAAATGTTATGTACTATTCAATACTTGCTAGGCCACTGAGTGCCAATAATTAGTATAACTCAATGAATTATGTTAATGCTATGCCAATAATTGACTCTCCTTTTCAATGATGACTTCTGATGAACATTATTCTGTCATACTAAATATGCTTTGTAACTGACCAAGGACTGCCACTGTTTATTGTAATACGATTACCCATGATGCCAATAATTTAATGAACATTTTTCTGTAATACTACATTCATGGTACAGAAATGATCAATAACTGGCTATGAATGCCACAAACTACTAATGTAATTACTAATGACGACTTGTATGTGGCTTAATGTCCTTCACCTTCTGAGCTAACTACCCTGAATTACTGTAATAGCCATTTGTCCTGTCCATCCTCCTGATCATGGAGCACTATATTTGGTTTTTGCACTAATTCTACGTTGGTGTGCCTTGTAAGAGCGTGGTGTTGACACGACGTGCTGTCCACCACCGTGAGCGATGGAGACGTTATTATGGACCCACTGTTTGGTGTACCTGATGTACTGCCAAAATGTTAACATGGAATATTACTACGACATTTCAGTGTCTTGGCTACGCTGATAAACACTCATGGGAAAAGAACTTCAGATTGTCTCACTTGGTGTTCTACTTCTGCGGAAAGATATGGACTTTCAGTGCAGCTGGGTGCAACCTAAAGTGCTACAACCATGATACAATCCTTCCCTTCCTATCCTAGTTCTTGTAACATAGTAAAAAATCTTTTTGGCTAACATGATTTGTATTCATGACCTATATATTTTTTGTTGATTTGCTGATATGTTCTAAACTGCAGTGCATGTGCACTCATGTCACTTGTCAACATGATTTTTTTGCCATTATGTTTATTTGTTGTAAAAAATGCTACAGACATTTTTTTCGATTTGTTGATATATTCTGAAGTACAGTAAATGTGCACTTTTGTCATTTATCGACACGATTTGTATATACCTTTTTTGTGATTTGCTCTGTATTCATTGTATATGTTTTTGTCTTTGTCTGAAATATTTTATACTCGGTGCATGTGCACCATATTCAATTCACGTTCTACATCTGAATATTCTTTGTAACTGTAAAATTAATTAGTTAAGAAAAAATTTTGCCGCGATTGCCAAGTCCAAATGACTCACCATCGCTGCCAAATTTTTGCCCCCCCCCCCCCCCCCCCCCCCCCCCAGTGGAGGGTTATGAAACGCGTAGGCAGCGATGGTGAGCCGCAGAATCTCTGACCAGAGAGCAAGGAGTCAGCTCAGTTGCGAGAGAGTAATAGCACGCGAGAGTAAGTTTTTTGTTGCGAGATGCAGTTGCATGTAGGCAGTCAGTGCTAGTAGCGCACGAGAGAGAGTCGCAGTTGTGTGTGAGGAGTCGGCGGGCGTCGTCAGGGCTCTTTGGTCAAGATTCAGGACGAGGTTTATTGTTAAATAAGGTAATGAAGCAGCATTGCGCTCATCTGATAATGTAATGGATCTTAAGTGTAATTAATTTGTTCAAGAATCCCCCCAATAATAATTTTGTTTTTAAACCAACCATTTGTAACAAAGAATCTTTTTTGAAATAATATTTCCCTTGCATTTCCTTAAACAAAAGTTTCTCTTAAATTCAAAAATATATATATATATATATATATATATATATATATATTTGCGATGCATTTCCTCCAAGCTATGGCGAAAAATAAGAGCAGATGCAGTATTACTGAGGTAAGAATTTGAGTTTAATCAGGGCCTAAAGATCGACATTTCGGTCTATTTGCGTTTTCATTGTCAATGAGATTTCATTTTTTATTGAATTGACTTTCATTTTTTTTGTGGGGAGCTTACACATGGGTCAGATTGCTAGTTCTAAGATTTAAATATTGTCTTTCAAATTTGCTGGGAGGTTACAACCTTAATACATTTAACAGGTCTACTAGGGATATTTATTACACTGCGCTTGTTAGTCTTCTTCTGGAGTATTCATCGGTGGTATTGGATCGTTACAAAATTGGATTGACGGACGGCATCGACAAATTTCAAAGAAAAAAGTGGTTCAAATGGCTCTAACCACTATGTGTCTTAACATCTGAGGTCATCAGCAAAAAATGGTTCAAATAGCTCTGAGCACTAAGGGACTTAACATCTGAGGTCATCAGTCCCCTAGAACTTAGAACTACTTAAACCTAACTAACCTGAGGACATCACACACACCCATTCCCGAGGCAGGATTCGAACCTGCGACCGTAGCAGCAGCGCGGTTGCGGACTGAAGCGCCTAGGACCGCTCAGCCACAAAGACCGGGTTTCAAAGAAAGGCAGCTGGTTTTTTGCTATCGTGAAATATGGGGGTGAGTGACACGCATATCATACCCAGATTTTTCGTTATGGAGAGTTCTTTTCACGAAATTCCAGTCACCAACTTCCACATACGAATGCGAAAATATTTTATTGACGCCAACCTAAATAGGGACGAATGATAAAATAGGAGAAATCAGATCTCGTGCAGAAATATTTAAGTGTTCATTTTTCCCACGCACTGTTGAAGAGTGGAACGGAAGTGAAACAGCTTGAAGATGGCCCGAAGGACCCTTTGCCAGGCACTTAAGTGTGAATTGCAGAGTAATCATGTACATGCAGATGTAGAGATGAAGGTAAAGCTATCATCAAAATCGTGGTTTGAGCATTGCGGTGCTTTAGACATGGCCACAAAGACCGGGTTTCAAAGAAAGGCAGCTGGTTTTTTGCTATCGTGAAATATGGGGGAGAGTTCTCCGACCTTGGAATTGGTTTAGTTATAGAAGGACCTACGGGTTAATGTGAACTCCGAACCGCGGTCTAATTTCACATTTTTCACATCAAGATGATATTGCCAGTGATGAAAGAAGCGATAACTATCAGAAAAAGTCTACCAACGATTGAGGCTTAAAGTCAGCTAGGTACTGATCTACACACTCAAAAGGCAGAAAACGACCCACTTCTTGCTGGACAGTCTGTTCTGCTTCATCTTACTAGCTATTGTCCCGCGGTCATGAGGTTCGCATTTTCCACTGGGTTCAGCTATTTTATGATTCGGCAATTGATTTTAGAGTCGTGTTCACAGTCGTCAGCTAACCTAAAGAAGGAAAGTCATGTACGCATTCAGTCCGTGAATCGTGTACAATTTGTTCCGTGTGTTTCCATATTTGAACGGTTGGCGCTCCGTGTTTTCTGAGGTGGAGACTGGAGACCTGATTAGGTGTCCGTGAGCTTGAAAAGTCGCCTGAAAACTATGGTCGGACTGGCCGATGTTCCAGACCAACGGTCGTTAATCGGCGTCACGTTCGATCCGGGTCTGGCTGCCCTCCCTGTCATGTAAGACTGCCCGCCGCGCCTTAAGCAGGGATCTGTTGCCGATTCTCCGTATCCTTGACTGCCTTTGTTTGTCCTCCTCCCTCCCCCCCCCCCTCAGTCACTGTCTCTCGTTTTCTTCCCTAGGTAACTAATGTTCAGGAGGATGCATCCATCATCTGTGTACAATGGGACACTGATCTCATTCTCTTCCTGGACCAGCGTCGGAACTGAGTCATTACAAAGTTCTAGTTCTAAAACTATTTAAAGCTATTTATGCAACACAAAAGGAGAAGATTCGGCAACACCGCTGCTATGAGACTTCAAATATCCTACGAAGCTGTGACACACCATATGGATATGAGTGTATGTCAGTACTGTTAAACATTTCATACCTACTACTGTCAATTATAGCGCATACTATTACCAATGTTATTTAACGCTACTTGCTTATACGAAGCTCTGAATCTCAACCCGCAGTAGCGTATTATTCTCCAACATCACCACCCTGCTGCCACTTAACAAGGGCACCTTCGCAACGCTCTAGCACTTATTAATCCATTCCGTTCTTCGTTGGTTCTTCTCTTTCTTTTCTGTTAATCGTACTTGGTAAGGATCTCAGACTGGTGAAATGGCTCTGAGCACTATGGGACTCAACTGCTGTGGTCATAAGTCCCCTAGAACTTAGAACTACTTAAACCTAACTAACCTAAGGACATCACACACATCCATGCCCGAGGCAGGATTTGAACCTGCGACCGTAGCGGTCGTGCGGTTCCAGACTGTAGTGCCTAGAACCGCTCGGCCACTCAGGCCGGCAGACTGGTGAACAAAACTCAAAGATTCTGTCGAACAAGTAATTTGCAAACCGTTTCTTTCGCTGATGAATTATGTTCCTTTAAGACTCTTCCAATTAATCTCAGCCAGACATCTGCTTTGCTTACAATTCGTTTACTGGTGGCCATTGCGCTTTAGGTTACTCTGGAAGGCTACTCCCAGTTATTGTTACTTTTTCCAAGATTTTCCGCCAACAGCGTAAAAGAACAGTAACTGATCTATTCGATTGTTTACACGTAATATGAGGGACCTTCCGAAAGTAAGTTTCGTCATTGTTTTTGAAAGAAAGGTACACAAACGCCATACGAATTCACACCAGTTGTTGGTTCAACAACGGAACGGGCGACAGCGGAGGAGGAATGACGCATGCGCAGTGCACCGAAGAAGAGAAAGTAGCAGCTGACCGGCCTGCCCGAGGTTATTCGAGTATGTATCACGATGGCAGACAGACGTGTACGGACAATGTGGTCGCTAATGGTTATACAATATGAACGGGCACGTGGGACTATCGTGGCTATTATCCATGAAGCCCCACAGACCGTGTATTGTGAAGAGGTCATGTCTACCCAAATGGTTGGTCGCTGGTGTTCAATATTCAGGAAATGAAGGCAGAATGTGGAAGATGAAGGTCGAAGAGGGCGCCCCTCCACAGCCACGAAATGAACACGTTGCCGGAGTACAGAACATGGTGTTAGCGGATACGCGCAATGAGTCTTCGCACGCACCGAGTTTTACCACAGTGGTTTGTTCAAACAAATTGCATGCTATGACAATTGGTTCAATGTCGCGATGACTACGTCGGAAAATAGTGCAAGGTGTGCAGTTCAGCATGCCACAGTATATACGTTTTTGGCAATATGGGTTTGTGTAAGAAACAATGACGAAACTTGCTTTTGGAACGTCTCTCGTATGCACATTTATTTACATTCAGGGTGAACTGCACCATCGATCTTCAACAGGTGTACTTAATCCAATAAAAAATGTGGTTCACTACTCGATAAGCTCGTATTTTGTTCACTAAACCACAGTGCTGAAGTGTACTAGATGCCTTCTGGAAGTCAATGAACACGGTATCAACCAGGGCGCCTTCGTCTATGTCGCTTTGCATTCCATGGACAAGCCGCGCGGGATTAGCCGAGCGATCTTAGGCGCTGCAGTCATGGACTGTGCGGCTGGTCCCGGCGGAGGTTTGAGTCCTCCCTCGGCCATGGGTGTGGGTGTTTGTCCTTAGGATAATTTAGGTAAAGTAGTGTGTAAGCTTAGAAACTGATGACCTCAGCAGTTAAGTCACATAAGATTAAAAAAAAAAAAAATCCGTGGACAAACGGAGCGAGCTTTTTCAGGAATTCATCTCTATTTCTATAAAGGAGATTCTCTTTCTCCTCAAACGTCATAATGGTCGGGTACAGAACATGTTCCTTAATTCAACAACAAATTGACGATGGCGATATGCATCTATAATTACATAAATCATTTCGCAGATATTTCTTGGATACGGAAGTGACCTGTGCTCATTTTTTTTTTCCAAAACGGTTAGTACATTCTTTATTTCTATTAATCCCTGTAGGATCTAACATTTATCTCACCGGGTCCCAATGTAGTTCCACTGCTGGGCGATTTTAGTTTCTTTTCTAATCCGCAATCACCTTTTTCAATATCTGGGATTTCAGCGTTAGAGTGATGTTTGAAAGGACAAATGCTTCAAATGGCTCTGAGCACTATGAGACTCAACATCTGAGGTCATCAGTCCCCTAGAACTTAGAACTACTCAAACCTAACTAACCTAAGGACATCACACACATCCATGCCCGAGGCAGGATTCGAACCTGCGACCGTAGCGGTCGCGCGGTTCCAAACTGAAGGGCCTAGAACCGCTCGGCCACACTGGACGGCTTGAAAGGAGAAACTGTATAACAATATTTCGTGGTGAAACAATTATGGACTACCGAATTCAATAGTTCGGCCTTTTCTCTAAAGTCTACTGTTGCGATGCCGTTATGGTCACTGGGCTATTGAATAGACGACTGTCATCCACCTATTGACTTTATTTATTCATTCACAAGAAACAAAACATACAAAAGATATTACAAAAACATTCTCAAGAATAATTGTAATAATAACAATAATAATGTAACAATTTACACTAGTAATAATAACAATAATAATAGTAATGTGCATTATAATTATATAGATTAGTTTATCAAGTTTGAAGCTATAATCAGTATTATCAGAAACAGAAGGCATAAAGAAAGAAGAGATTGAAACGACAGTGAAGGTGGTTGTTAGGAAAGAACAGAATTTAAATAAAGAACTCTACCGATTAGGAGGAGGGATAAGTTGTGGGGAAATGGGCCTGAGCAGAGTGAGCTGCAGGCTAATGTATGTTACAGATGGCTGTCTATTGTGATAGAAGGCGGACCATTATCTTTTTGAAGTATGACAGGAATTTAATTTCCCCGATATTTTGGGGAAGATTGTTCTCGTCAGTCGGGTTCCTGATCCAGAGAATGATGTAGAGAACAAGACAGCTTTATAGGATGGCATAGAGAGTATTTTTCTTAGTTGAGAACGAGTGCTTCTGCTATGCTCTTCCGCCGCTGTTCAGAGAGAAGTGTAGGGGCTCAAGATATATAGGAGGAAGTGCAGTGATTGATACTTAACTTAAGACCAGAACTTCTTAGGATTTCTAGTGAGAAGGATTCTCCAATTATACTTCTTACGCTCAATTGGGCTTCGTTCAGTTTTTGATTGTAAACTAGTCTGTAGAGGTCTGCATTATCTCCGATTTTTACCGGCGTGTCCTGCTCATCCCTCTGGCTCTCGGGAGTCTGCGGCCGAGCGTCCTCTTCCGCCGGCTGTGGGCAGCCGATCGCCAGCGCTCGGCCGAGTGCGCCAAACGCTCGGCCGGTCGCCAGTAACCGGTGGACTCAGTGCCAGCGAGCGGCGCTTCATCACACTCCTTGAGATCAGGCGCCACCGCTTCACATTAACCACTCACTTATTTCTTTTACAAATGTCTTTCATTGTTTACTTCCAGTTCTATGACCTAAATAATACACTTGGATATGTTACATTTTTTTTTTTTTTAATATGTTGCAGACTACTGGAGTTTCGCCTTTGAGGTTATCATGTATTCCAGTAATTGTAACGCTAAAAACTGTAATGTCTGTATTTAGTATTTTGTTCCGTTCGGTAGACAAACGGGAACACAGTAGTCTAATCATGGACTATGTGTAGCTTGTCTCCAAACTCGGCCACGTATACGTTGTACTAATATTGAATGCAGGATCGAGAAGGAATGACAGAGTTAAAAGAAATACTCACGAAATTTTGTAGCACAAACGTTAATTTCTGAACAAATTATGACCTGTAAATAACGTTACAAGTTAATCCTGACTATACAATTCGTTTTTCGTCATTCGTGCTCCCTGATGCACAAGCGTCATTTGTGTTCCTGGAACTGTTACTACAGCTGGCGGTTTGAACTTCTTCCTGTGAAGTCAGTGAAAGTTGAATCATACATTTATAGTGTTTGAGGAATGTTTCCTTCCTTGTGATTAAGTGATATGTTGTGAATACTTATCTAATTGTGATGGATCAATAAGAGATCATCCACCTTCTCTGATACCAGGCACGATCTTTTGCTGAACAGCAGGTGACCGGCCTGGCTAAAATTTCTCTCGCTGGCAGCACTAGTCGCAGGAATACAGAGAACTCTTCTGGCTACTACCGAAAGCCTTGGAAATAACCCCGCGTGCATTTTCCACCACTGCAAAATTTGTCCTTCGGCACAGCTACAGTCGTAATTGGAGAGCGAAAGGTACCTGTCGAGTTCATTGGTAGTAACCGTGTGTCCATCTTCATCGTCCTCATCCGAATTCCAGTCCATCCTGGACTTTTTCATGGGAAGAAATTGGTCACTGTTTTTCTTGAATGGACTCTAAACATGAATGAAAACATCCGTAAGATATTCTTGTCACCTTCAAAAATGTATACACCGTAGTTAGAATTACTGGTTACTAAACGACTATATTTACGGTGACATTTAATATACATCGCACAAATTACATCAGAACGCATTGTGGAATGTTTAAGCTGCGAAACCTTTCCCAAATATCACATTGTAGACGTAATAAATGTTGATCTAACGAAATATGGTTCAAAAATGGTTCTGAGCGCTATGGGACTTAACTTCTAAGGTTATCAGTCCGCTAGAACTTAGAACTACTTAAACCTAACTAACCTAAGGACATCACACACATCCATGCCCGAGGCAGGATTCGAACCTGCGACCGTAGCAGTCCCGCGGGTCCGGACTGCAGCGCCTAGAACTGCACGGCAACCACGGCCGGCAACCATGCATGAGCAACGCCTATTAGACGGAGGAGGTCCGACAGCCGAACAGTTGCAGTCATTTCACCAGGAAGGAGGCACACGACTCGTGTTGTCTGTAGTTCAGATTTGCCTAGACGGTCAATACCGTTGTTCGACCGCGTCCGCATTGTTACTTTGTGCCAGGAAGGGCTATCAGCAAGGGAAGTGTCCAGGCGTCTTGAAGTGAACCAAAGCGATGCTCTTCGGCCATGGAGCAGATACAGAGAGACAGGAACTGTCGCTGACATGCCTCGCTCAGGACGACCAAGGGCTACTACTGCAGTGAATGACCGCTACCTACGGATTATGGCTCGGAGGAACCCTGACAGCAACGCCACCATGTTGAATAATGCTTTTCGTGCAGTCACAGGACGCCGTGTTACGACTTAAACTGTGCGCAGTAGGCTGCATGATACGCAACTTCACTCCAAAAGTCCATGGCGAGGTCCATCTTTGCATCCACGACACCATGCAGCGAGGTACAGATGGGCCCAACAACATGCCGAATGAACCGCTCAGGATTGTGATCATGTTCTTTTCACCGATGAGTGTGGGATATGCCTTCAACTGGACAATTGCCGGTGATGTGTTTGGAGGCATCCCGGTCAGGCTGAACGCCTTACACACTCTGTCCAGCGAGTGCAGCAAGGTGAAGGTTCCCTGCTGTAATTGAGTGGCATTATGTGGGACCGACGCGCGCCGCTGGTGGTCATGGAAGGTGCCGTAACGGCTGTACGATATGTGAATGCCATCCTCCGACCGATAGTGCAAGCATATCTGCAGCATATTGGCGAGGAATTCGTCTTCATGGACGACAATTCGCGCCCCCATCGCGCACATCTTGTGAATGACTTCCTTCAGGATAATGACATCGCTCGACTAGAGTGGCCAGCATGTTCTTCAGACATGAACCCTTTCGTACATGCGTTGGATAGATTGAAAAGGGCTATTTATGGACGACGTGACCCACCAACCGCTATCTACTCCGAATCGCCGTTGAGGAATGGGACAATCTGGACCAACCGTGCCTTGATGAACTTGCGGGTAGTAGGCAACGACGAATACAGGGATGCATCAATGCAAGAGGACGTGTCACTGACTGTTAGAGGTACCAGTATGTACAGCAATCTGGACCACCACCTACGAAGATCTCGCTATATGATGATACAACATGCAATGAGCATTAAAAAGGGCAGAAATGATGTTTATGTTGATCTCTCTTCCAATTTTCTGTACAGGTTCCGGAACTCTCGGAACCGAGGTGATGCAAGACTTTTGATGTGTGTATTATAAAATGCCTTTGAGTTTCGTCCATTTTTACTCCACATCTTCGTCTTCAGAGCTGAATTTTTTATGTTGGCTATTCAGATACTTTGCTGTAACATCAGTTTATTAAGCTCTAGAGGAGATGATGCAAAAACATCACAGCACAGTTGTCATGGGTTGCAATAAATCAAGTGAAGGAGTTTCCCAGGCAATACCAATCTGTAGTACACGTTCTTTTAACAGAGGAGTCCAAGAGAAGTAAGTCGGTAGCAAGATGGTGTTGATGACGCTCATGCTAAGCACAGCAGTGGCTATAAGCTGCAGTGACAACCTCGTTCTTTGAAGACCAGTGAGACGAGACACGATGACAGCTGCGGATTAGAAACTCATCCCCATTGCCTGGTATTCCCTCAGGACACTAACTTGTAAAGTACTTGGTAATAACCAGCTGAGAAGGACTGACTTATAACTGAGTTCTAACTCCAACACAAAATTTCTCTCATTTCCGGATGATGACAGTCCTTTCAATTTACAATCCCTCTCTTTCCTCTTTCAAGTTGTCTCTTGTTATTTGGAATGCTTTTCGTAATCATCAACAGCCATTGCTGGGTAAGGCTTCTTGATGCATTGTGATCTTCTGCTATTACTCCTGCTTGCTGTGTAATCTCATTTGCCGACCTCCTGTTAGATCATTCTTATATCCTGTTAGATCGTTCTTATATTACTTCTTCGAATAGAGCAAAGAACTTCCTTGTTCCAGTCACCATCAATTTGCCTGAATATATGACATGCCCAACTACATTTCATTTTCATTGCAATCGTAAGTATTTTCTCCATTTGAGTTTGTCCCCTGATCCATTAATTTGTATAATTGTCTCTCCAGTAATGACCATCAGGGGTAAATTTATGAGAGCGTAAAATAAGATATTCTACATATATACCAGCCTCTATATATATACTCCGCAACCAAGCGTATGGTGCATGGCGGAGGATACCTTGCATCGCCGTTAATCATTCCCATATTCTCCAACCCTCCAAATAAACCGAAGTAAACCATTTGCCTTCCCTACTGCCGGTCTTACGTGCTCGTTCCATTTCATATCACTCTGCAACCTTGTGCCTAGATATGTAATCGACGTGTCCTTGTCAAGCAGCACGTCACTAATGCCGTATTCTAATATTAAAGGATTGATTTTCCTATGTATCTGCATTAACTTGCATTTCCCACATTTATAGCAAGCTGCCATTCAGCACACTAAGTGCAAATATTGTCCAAGTCATCCTCCTACAGTCACTGCACGATGACTCTTTCCCGTACACTCTAACGCCATCAGCAAACAATCACAGACTGTCCCTTACCCCATCCGTCGTATCATTAAGGTATAAAGAGAACAAAACTGTTCTGTTACGTTTACCTGTGGTATTACTGACTGAGGTATCGACGGTGCCTTTGTCGACCATACACAGCACATCGCGCGCCGCTCTCATCTGCAGAGAAGAAAATAGTTTTCAACAGGCCGCCAGCACGCCAGGAAGCTAATAAATGTTAGCAATGATTTTATCAGTTTCATAAGAACATCGCCTTCAACATAGAACATAAAGAAAATGGGAGTATTAACTTTTTGGAGCTGACAGGTAAAAGAGGAGGAGATACCCACCTTTGCAAGATATTTCGAAAACCCACTACGTCTGACTGCATTATTCACAACAGTTCTTGCCATCCACGATCCTACAGAGAGGCGTACCATATTTCCACTCAGCGATTGACAGACTAATCAGATACCCCTTAAACTAGGCGAATATTAATGCTGAATTACATACACCGGAGAAGACAGCATGTCACAAAGGCTATGACCCAATACTAGATCTACATCTACATGGATACTCTGCAAATCACATCTAAGTGCCTGGCAGAGGGTTCATCGAACCACTTTCCCAATAATTCTCTATTATTCCAAACTCGAACAGCGCACGGAAAAAACGAACACCTATATCTTTCCGTGCGAGTTCTGATTTCCCTTATTCTACTACGATGATCGTTTCCCCCTTCGTAGGTCGACGTCAACAAAATATTTTCGTATTCAGAAGAGAAAGTTGGTGATTGAGATTTCGAGAAAGAACCCGCCGCAACGAAAAAAGCCTTTGTTTTAATGATGTCCACCCCAATTCCTGTATCATGTCAGTGACACTCTCACCCATATTTCGGGTGAACTTTCTCGATCTACTCTGTTAATCGTAACTGGTAATGATCCCACACCGTGCAGCAGCACTCCGAAAGAGGACGATCAAGCATGCTGTAGAAAGTCTCTTCAGCAGATCTGTTGAATCTTCTAAGTTTTCTGCCAAGAAAACGCAGTCTTTGGTTTGCCTTCCCCACAACATTTTCTACGTGTTCCTTCCAATTTTAGTTGTTCGTAACTGTAATTCCTAGGCATTTAGTTGAATTTACGGCCTTTATATGTGACTGATTTATGGAGTAACCGAAGTTGACAGATTCCTTTTAGCACTCATGTGGTTGATCTCACACTTTTCATTAATTAGGGTCAATTTACAATTTTCTCACTATACAGATACTTTTTGTAAATAGTTTTTCAGATTGTTTTGATCTTCTGATGACTTCACTAGATAGTAAACGACAGCGTCACCCTAAGATGTCTGCTCAGATTGTCTTCTAAATCGTTTACATAGATAAGAAATGGTGGAGGGCGTATAAGACTACCTTGGGGAACACCAGAGATCACTTCCGTTTTACTTGATGACTTTCCGTCAATTACTATGAACTGTGAGATCTCTGACAGGAAATCACGAGTCCAGTCGTATAACTGAGACAATATTACATTCAAAACGGATATTATACACAAAAAACAGAAAGAAAATAATAAGAATAGAAATCAGATCCCATTAGAAAAGCGGTAAGTATACTGTACATACAGAGCAGTACTGATGCATTACAGCAGCGGTTCTATATGACGATCACACACGTTGTTACAGACATTGTAGCTACTAAGCATATTCTAGTACACACATTCCATCCCACGTGGTGTGTCTTCAATTTCTAGTACAGTGGCCAGAAATCGTACCGACAGATCTTCGTCTCTCTCTGTCTTTGTCCTTCCCCCTCCCCCCCCCCCCCTATCTCTCTCTCTCTCTCTCTCTCTCTCTCTCTCTCTCTCTCCTCTACAGGAGTCTCCTATAAGGTAGACGTTAATTGACATCGGGTGACCGGCGGACGCAGTACACGTCATCCTGTCTACCTTGTTGCATACCAAGACAAACAACTCTGAGACTTTTCTCTTTCCCTCAGCAGACGTGGACGCGTTACACATCTCAACTGAAACCGTTTTAGAAAGGACGTGGATTCCTATCCTAAAATTCCTAAGAGTTTGTGACGGGCGTTTACTAACACCCTGTATTCATATTCTTATTGGAACGTGTTTTCTTTATTGTCTCAAATAGCAACACTTGAGAGCTATCACTCAAGGCACTTACTCAGTTGCAGAGCCATGAAACATAAAAATTACTGTCCACCATTGTCACTTTGCTGGATGTGCAACAAGGCAGTAGCAAACTACGATTGAAACACACAATTACAACAGTCAAGTGCCTCCTCCCTTCCGTTCCATCGAAGCAAACCCGGAGGAGTGGACAGAATAAAAGTTGCGATGGCGAGTTTCCTCTGGTAGAACCTCAAACCCTACGTAAGAAGAATCCAACAGGAAACTCGACGAGTTTTCTGAGTCTGTTCCACGTAGCTGCTGGTTGTTTCAAATTTGTCGTCACAGTAATCAACCTTACAAGGAACTAATCACTGAACTGAAGGGCAGGAATAGAAATTGTAAATGTAATTACACTTGTAGACCTCTCTTTCAAGACGAAATGCTTTGCGATGAAATTTTTCAGGAACTTACTGACAATAGAACATGGTCTGAGATTTTAAAGTTTCATAGTCCTGGTCACATCAAAGTGACTGAATCTTAGGAAATGCAAGACTTCTAGGCGATAGACTTTAACGTGCATGTTGACAAACACCGGTAAGCAGTGGCGTAGGCATACAAGGCGTCCACGCTGTCTGCCTACAAATTCACGCACTCTGAAATCTTGTGTCAAATCTCTGGCTACAAAGTGGAGTAGAAAACAACCCTCCCGTCATGTTTGCCTTACAAGGGAAACTCGTCATCGCAACCCCCTCAGATTTAGTAGTAAGATGGCTCAATGGATAGCTCATCAAAAACTGAACACAGGAAGAAGATATACTGAAACAAAAGAAGCAAAGTAGAAACAGTGAACGGTCGAAGGACAAGAAGTGCAATATAGAGCGACGTGTAACAGCAACAGCGTCCTGGTTAAGCCGGCATAATAACTCACTGTGCTAGATCAGAAGGTTAGCTGCCGTCTGTAATAATAAAAAAAAGTGAGTGAGTGGATCAACAATGAACCTGAATAGGTATCATAGGACGTCCGCCCAAAACGAATGCAACGGACAATAACGAACAAACTGAGATTTTTTAAAAAAATGGTCACAGTGTTGGACTGCCATGCGGACGAGACGTGTTCAAACCTCTCTCGTCCTATTTTTTTCCGCTTGTCGCTGTATTCAAATTTGTGTCTATTTCGTGGTGTAACGTCCGTTTGCAACATCGAGCTGTAAGGAAGGGACCTATAATGACAGATTCTGCACCACGAAAGGAAGTGACTTTAAAATGAGAACCGCAACCGTTTTATGACAAGGCGTTGTCGTTTAGTAGGTGTCGATGTACATACAGCTGCTTATTCTTCTGTATCAGAGGCAACTGATTCTAATCCTCCACTGGGAAACACATTTGATATGTCATACACGGCATTAGTGACAGTACATGTGTCATATGATAGGAATCTCTTACCGATGCACCGAGTTTGTACTCCTGGTAAGTGAGTGAGATATGCCTCCTTATCCGATTTAGGTGTTCGTATAAATGTGAGTGTGAACACTTTAAGGAAATGATGAAAACATAATAGTTTGTCATATGACCAACAACAAATAAACATAACATATTCACAATCATAGTTTCTCTGTTTTATGTCAAAACACATGTTTTAAATGTTTTTGAAGTTGCGTTCCGTTTTGTAAGTTTTGACTCTTGAATTCCTTTGTTGTAACTGTTTCACATTCGTCTGTTTGTTGTTTTCATTTCTGTGAGACGTCTATGTGGTGTCTCGCCCGCTCTCACTATTCATCACGTTTACTTACGATGGTAACACATTCTTAACACATGACTTATATTCTATAGCCAGTGTATAGTATGACAAGGACTACAGGAAGAGAACAAACATTTAAATGACCGAACGGACAGTTCATAATATTGGGAAAGAAAGTAAAAGTAAAGTACACGAGAGAGATTTGAACACGCATCGCCCGCAAGGCAGTCCACCATCGTGCCAACTTTTTAATCTCATTTTGTTCGTTCTATTTCTTCGGGACGGACGTCCCATGACCCTTGTGAAAGTTCATCGTTAATCCATTTACTCAGTTTTGTTATTACAGAGAGGAGCTAACCCTCTGACCGCAAACGCTGCACCGGTCCTTGTTGTCAACGTCGTTCCAAATCCAACTCGTGGGCAGAGGGTAAAGTGCCATGTAACGCATGAGTGCAAGCACTGTTTCTTCCGTCAAGCGGAATGCTGACATTGCCCAATAGACTCGCAAAGTAAACTCTGTTCTACATAAATCTAAAACTGTGAAAATGGAAATCAATATGCTCCCACATTCTGATTCCACATCTGCCCCTGCTGTCAGTGCTGATAGAAAGCGTATGCACAAGTGCAAAAATGGCAAAACTACATGCACAGTGAAAAATTTGACTGATTCAGATCAGCTGTCCTTAAACAGACGATCAGCAAATCGCTTCGTCGCTTACAAATCAGACGAAGTTAGTCTTTCAAAATTCAAAACTGACAATCATATTCAGAGGAAGTAACCGCAGACTGGTCATTTCTTCACAGATTTGCAATTAAACTACACTATTTTAGTTATATCTTCATACACATACATACTTCTCAAGTCACCGTGCGGTATGTGGCGGAGGGTACCCTGTACCACTAATAGTAGTTTCCTTTCCTGCTCCACTCGCAGATGGATCGAGGGAAAACCGACTGTCTACATATTAAGGTACCACATATAAAAAATCTATAGTTATACCAGTTAGACCCCTTATATACACCGGGTTTCTCTCCTATGGCTCTTCAGGCGCATTTTCTGTGGTGTCTGCAATTTCGTTTTTGCAACGTGTAGCTGGAGTCAACCCACACAAATAATGCTCATCCCGTCTTTCATACGACGCACAGTGGCGACGGACTTAGTTTCTCATTATAAACAAAATTATTTGTAAAGTTTAATTTTATGGCCCATTCGATAGAGCGCTCCAAAATTAGTCTAGTGCGTTATTCGCTTTGTCTATATTTATTAAGGTTATCAGTAAAACACGAAGAATAACCAATAGAAAGCGACTGAGAAGCTCTTCTACATGGCGGTTGCAGTCAACGCCGGGCAGGGCACTGCTGTTGATCCTGGTGTACTGATTATTCCTCGTGTTTTGTTGTCCCTGGTAATACAATCCGATAACAGAAATATTGCACTAGACTAATTTGGGACGGCCCTGTAGAATGGGAGCGTAAAATTCCACTTTAAAAATCATTTTGTTTGTGACGGAAAACAAACCGACGCTTTCCGTCGTCAATGGGCGTCGTATGAGGGATATGATGAGCAGTGTTTGCTTGGGCTGACTCCAGCTACTCATTGCAAAGAGAAATTGCAAAAATCTGCCGAAACACCAGAGAAAATGCGCCTGTCATTTCTTAGGAGGGACACCCTGTGTGTGTGTGTGTGTGTGTGTGTGTGTGTGTGTGTGTGTCCAAAATCTCTGTGATGAAGTGTTCTACTCACCGCTAATTGTAATAGTTCTAGTAGTTCTATTGCGTAAGTGGATTTTCTTGTAGAATTTGCATATCAGTGTTGGTAACGTTAGAGTTTGTGTTGTAGGAAACGTGAAGATGAGTGACTAACTGCCGGAACAGGTTGTTTAGTAAGTATTGGTTCAAATGGCTCTGAGCACTATGGGACTTAACATCTGTGGTCATCAGTCCCCTAGAACTTAGAACTACTTAAACCTAACTAACCTAAGGACATCACACACATACATGCTCGAGGCAGGATTCGAACCTGCGACCGTAGCGGTCACGTGGTTCCAGACTGAAGCGCCTAGAACCGCACGGCCACACCGGCCGGCTTGGTAAGTATTACTAGACCAGTGAGACAGTGTACCACGTAATGCAATTTGAGTTTTCTTCTGTTTCCCCACATCTCTTCGGCGATGTCACTGCTCCTTTCCCGGCCTGTCTCCGCCCAGTTGAACCTACAATCTGCCTCTAACGATAACAACACCGGCGAGACCATAAACTTTAACCTCTCTTCCTTTAAGTGCAAGTAATGTTCTCACAGTGTACCCGCAGTAGCACTTTGCATGTTGATATTGTGTTAGCACTGCAATCCTGTGAAACGGAAAGCGAATGTCTTCTCCCTGATGACACAATCTGCAGGCAAAATGACTCGTTGGAATAAATTAGACTGGTTTACGAGTTCTCGTCCACCTTATCGCGTCAGATCATCTTTCATATTTAGGTATCAACATAATGTCAGTACGTCAAATAGATAAAATTTCTTTTATTGTGGGTCAGAAGTAGCCGCTGTCATTTTGAGTCTCTGAGATGAAATAATCGAGTGACACGATCTCCGCATAACATCTGAAGAAACCGGTCTAGCCCCTTTTTTTATCCTAGGCTTCGCTGGTTCCAGTTCGTGGCCGGAGGAGTATTAATAGAAGCTACCTGCACGACAGCTAGCGGATGAGTAATTATGTCCTTTATGCATATCACGTAATGACTACAGATCATGTTATGCCAGTGGAACTCTGAAAATAGCTGCATATATGATTACGTTTGCTTTCACTTGCTTCGCTGGCTTCTCTGCTAAAATGTGCAGTCATCAACCTACTGCAACTTGGAAAATAATCTTTAAAATGTTCCTCGTGATCCAACTACTTAAATTAGGGCTGTCACTTCAAAGAAAGTTGGTTTTATGTTTGCCTTTGAAACATCACGTAGAACAAGCAATCTTCACATAGTACGTAACGCAAGGGTAAGGGTAACTGCGGGAGAAGGTAATCGAAGCTCACCAGTAAAGTTCAGGTTCGCTCACCCTACGGTGCTGCTGCGATGAAAAGTTATCATATTAATTTGACTGACTCAGTCGTCAACAGCTCCACTCGACACGCAGATTTACTCGGACGGAAAAGTGCCTACGTCATGGGCGTAAATTATCGTTAAGTACATTGTCAAGTCCCTCTAGCGATTCATCCGCGAAAACTCTGAATCCGAGACGAGCGCACAACGAAAATTTTCCAGGTCAAAAGCCGCAGGAAATTATTTTGCATGTACACTCTGCAGAATATTTAAATGCGAGCGAGGTGACGCAATATTTAGTACAATGCACTCGCAGTCTGGGGGACGACGGTTGAAATCAAATGGTTCAAATGGCTCTGAGCACTATGGGACTCAACTTCTGAGGTCATCAGTCCCCTAGAACTTAGAACTACTTAAACCTAACTAACCTAAGGACATCACACACATCCATGCCCGAGGCAGGTTTCGAACCTGCGACCGTAGCGGTCTCGCGCTCCCAGACTGTAGCGCTTAGAACCGCACGGCCACTTCGGCCGGCTGGTTGAAATCCGCGTCCGGTCATCCAGATCTAGGTTTCCCACGGTTTCCCTAAATTTCTCCAGGCAAATGCTGAGATGGTTCCTTTGAAAGGCACGGCTGATTTCCTTCCCCATCCTTGACACAGTCTGAGCTTGTGTTCCGCCTCTAATGACCTCGATATCGATGGGATGTTAATCCACGACAAACGTGCTTCGGACACGGATCTCATCTCGCGTTATTTGCGATCTGCTCTAGAGAGGGCTGTGTTTCCTCATTTAACCACCCTCACTCAAAAAATACGATCTCCACAGCTGCGACTGGAAACTGATCTTCTCGTCAATCTGATGAAACTTTTTGTCTCTAAAGCAGAAAAACAAAACGTGGTTATAAACCCTCTGTAACCATTGTAAGGGCAATTGTCGCTTACAACAGCGTAGCTTATCAGTTTCCTATAGCACGATAGTGAACCATTATTGGCAGTTCGACTGTTTGCCTAATCCTGTCTAGTGTCGCACTAAAAGTAAGTGTCCCACGCATTACTGTCTCTATTGATCAGGTTGTCTTCATATATGAACAGGTCGATTTCGTCCTTTGGGACTGTGTTCTAAATGTGGCTGTTGAAATTCCAGTGGCCGGCGGCCTGATCAATAGAGGCAGTCACTTCACTTTCAGTAAAGCGTGGGACCCATTCTTCGCCTGACGAAGGCGGCAGAAGCACCGAGGGACTGAGTACGCTACCGGCACTCGGCGATAGCGTCCTCCCGCCACTCCATTAGTCGCGGCTTGCTGCTGCACACCCGAAAGAGCTACAAATGTGTAAATTTTGCCCTCAAGTGCCATTATTTAGTATTAATTATACTTCACAAATATGTGCCTACCGCAGTCACTAAGATTTGTTCTACAGACTGACCAAGTAGCACGTTGGTAGGAAGATATTTTCTGACTCCATGACGTACGCTAGCTGTTCCACTTGAATTCACACTCCTTCGACAGACAATAATGATTAGAACACCTGAAATTCTAGTTGTAACAGTTTGATAGCTTCTTCTTAGGTGGATGATGATGATGATGTTTGGTTTGTGGGGCGCTGAACTGCGCGGTTATCAGCGCCCACACAAACTGCCAACTTTAACTCAGTCCAATCTCGCCACTTTTCAGGAATGATGATGAAATGATGAGGACAACACAAACACCCAGTCATCTCGAGGCAGGTGAAAATTCCTGACCCCGCTGGGAATCGAACCCAGGACCCCGTGCTCGGGAAGCGAGAACGCGACCGCGAGACCACGAGCTGCGGACTCTTAGGTGGAGTGTCAAAGCCTTTCATTGAATGGATGGGAGTGTCTATAACTTGTACCGTGTCCATGATAAAATTAATCCAGTTGCTTCAAATTGGGAGCTGTGATCGTAGAGTAAAAATAAGTGAAAGTGCATCGTAGTGTAAAATATGTGGAGGTTCTCTACATACAGAAGACTGTTCAGAAATCTACCACACCCAACAACCATAATGGCTTAGACATACTAATAAAACAATTATATTATCTGATATGTATTAAACCTGTTTTCACAGCAGCCAGTAGGGTATTTGAACACGGTGTCATAAGGTTAATCTTTTCGTGATCAAACTGTGTAAAACTTTTCCGAAGGACTTAATATATTAAGGGGAATATTACCAAAGCAACTAAAAACAAAATGGTTCAAATGGCTCTGAGCACTATGGGACTTAACAGCTGTGGTCATCAGTCCCCTAGAACTTAGAACTACTTAAACCTAACTAACCTAAGGACATCACACACATCCATGCCCGAGGCAGGATTCGAACCTGCGACCGTAGCAGTCGCACGGTCCCGGACTGCGCGCCTAGAACCGCGAGACCACCGCGGCCGGCAACTAAAAACAGAGTAGTGCATTACAATACATATATCTGTCTTAGTGTATGTACAAGACACAAATGCGACTGCTGATTACCGACAGAACACGTTCATCGTATCTGATCGGATTATTTACTTATTGAATTAGTAATATCATTTTTCATTAACCAAACCAATACGAAACCGTATCATAGATATCAAAGCACAATAATATCCTTCCACAGCAGCAACGCTCGTTAACCCTTATGATGATATGAAGAACACAGCGGTACGACAGTCTGTCACTTCCGTCCGCTGTGGTCAGAGATATTGAACTGTCACAGCCAAAGAGTTTCCCGTGTTACAGCAGGAGTACACAAACATCCCGACAGTATGCCGGTCCATAAATTCCACTCCATATTGTTGATCACTCTAGAAAGTGAACGGGACTTCACAGTCCGTCGGGCAGGATAGGGTTAATAACAATTTCTGGTTTCAGCCCTGATTGCGCAAAGCAATCGAATTACACGTAATGTCGACCGCGATAAAGTGCCGCCATTTGAACGCGGCGAGAGCAACTGCTCCGGGCATGAACGTTGTAGCAGCCTACTGGATGCTACAAGCCTCCTTCGACATCGCCATATGCTAAGAAGTCACTGAAATCACCTCCCTTTGTCACCTCGACCGAACTCTCGTGAGTGCGATAATCTCTCTGGTTCATCTGAACAGCTTTTTCGCAACAGTATCTACTGTGTAAAGGTTTAATTTAGGTTCTAGAGTAACGGAATGTTGCCCACCCTCTGTAAGCGCAATCTGTTTAGCAATTTCCAAGTAATGCCTCTTTCCCTTTAAGTTTCAGTGTTTTGGTTATGACTGTCTGGAGTAAGTTCTTGGCTGCAACTGTCATTTTGTGAAGGATGTTCTCGGCAATGTGAAACACTTGGTTCTAATACAGGGTGAGCAAAATAAAATTGATCCGCAAAATGTTAGTAACACTGACAAGGAATCGACAGTTTTTAACGAACAAGGTATCTGTTGATCACAGAAAATGCTGGGAACCGTGATTTCGATGCACCAGTCGATTACTGTCACACGTCTGCGCATGGTACGTACTGAGTATTTCGCTGTGTCATTACATCTGAGTGAGCAGGCGTGTTAAGTGCGCACCTGAATGCAACACAATATGGGACTTACGACAAAACAATGCATGTTCTTTTGTCGAGTGTTCTGCGAAGCACAATTCGTGGACAACGAGTGGGGCACCATTTGTGCAATAGTTTGAGACTGGATGTGTTTCGGCAAAAGCTTCATCGAAGTCTGCAATGCAAAAGTTAGTTACAAAATGGCGTCAGGCGGTGGCCATTTCCAGCATCTTCTGTAATGTTGATTAACGAGGGTCTGTCCAGTCTTGTTGTGTCGGACAAAAATACACCGCCGGGTTCTTTGGTTTGCTCCAGGAGGAGACTGAATGGAACTATAACACACAAAATATTAGTTCAATTTATTGCAATATAGATATAAAGATTTACTAACTTACTGCAATCCATTTTCACAGGAATGTTCTGAGTCCGTGCAGCTAAAATATCACTTCATATAGACAAATTTACAAGATTCTTCCCCTGAAGAATAATTGACATAATTTCACATTAGAGCTCTGTCTAACACATTTACTACACTGGCGGCCTATCTAAGACGATGCTGTGGTCTTTATCGGTGACTGCAAACTGGGTTGAGCATTCCTCTGCTTAGCTATAACTAGACCATCGTTTGCGGTGGCATAGCGAAGCTCTAAGAGTCGAGGATACGCCCAGCCCAGACAAATGGTAGTTTTCCCGTAACAAAATTGCGGAAGTGTTTTTCTCAGCAGTTCTGTTTATTTTTTGTGGTGCTCAACCCGAATTTCATGCTTGCTGCCTTGTAGGAGATCGGTTTGAGAACGAAAAATGTGAGAAACCTCAATATTTACGAGCTTTCTTCGGGTTGTCTTATATCTCGAAAAGTACGAAAATAATCAAAATACAAAATGAAAGTAGACAAAATATCCTATAGAATCTCTTTTCAAGTCTGAGTTTCTGAAGAACGGTATCGGTGCCAGACCACGCTGAAAAGCAGTGATTTTTGGCCATTCTGCGATAGCGTCAAAAACGCCCACTCCCATTCCCTACAACTCGAAAAATATACGTGTTATTAACAAAGACCCCTATAGCAAGTGAATGTACATCAAATTTTCTACATGAGACATCTGTAACATCCAATTTTCTCATTACGGGGGAAGGAACAAAGCGAAAAATACAAAAGAAAAAGTTTTCTGCGTTCTATAGCCAAACGACACCTCGCACCTGTGTATCTCTCATCGGTGCTATGCTTTCGGTGTATTATGTTTAAGAGAGGACGTTTTGATTGAATTGATGAAAGCAATAACATATTATGTTTACAACACATTAGCTGTATGGCACTGAACAGAAAGATAATTGTGAAGTGTACATACGTCATGAAAAGACTGAATGTCGAGCTCAAGATTGGGCCATCATTTCGTGTAGGTTCCCCATCTGGAAAAGAAAGAAGGTGTTTAGTGAGAAACTATGGATACAAGGAACAGATGAGCTGTGTAGTGAACTATCGCTGTATGGATAAATACCTGTACTGATTAGTAAAGATGCATAATGCTGCAAAATAATACATGAATTAATAGTTTCTGTCGCCTCAGTTGCTTTTCTACATGGAAATCGTCGTAGATGCTGGAGCACGACCCTTCACATTGCTAGCCCAGATTCGCGTAGAGTTCTGCTCACCTAGACCCACACCGACCATGGCAGTTTGTCTAGCGTCTGCGAGATACAAGCAGAAGGAGCCTCGCGGGAGCCGGGTTTTCGTGTGGTAATGGGGAGCCAACCAATTTTTTTGTCGTCTTCCAGCCCCACCGGTCTGAAACGAAATATGTGAAGAATTATGGGAGCTCTTTGTAGCACAGATTCGTATAGTCGAGTGGGCACACACTCTAGCAAATTTGCGTCTCATACCCCCATTATGTACGAAATAAATACATAGAAGTGCGGGCCACGCGGGGTAGCCGTGCGATCTGAGGCGTCTTGTCACGGTTCGGGCGGCTCCCTCCGTCGGAGGTTCGAATCCTCCCGCGGGCATGGATGTGTGTGTTGTCCTTAGCGTAAGTTAGTTTAAGTTTGATTAAGTAGTGCGTAAGCCTAGGGACCGATGATCTCAGCAGTTTGGTCCCACAGTCCTTACCACAAGTTTCCAAATTTCGAAGTGCGACAGTCGTGTTCGATGAGTACTCGGAAGAATGGAAGACCACCAAGTACATGGAGCCCTTGAGGAGGTCGACCAAACAGCAGTCCTTGTAGATACATATTAGCAGCACCATGACTTCAATAGTTTCACAAGTACATTTTCTATCGAATGAGAAAAATAAGGATAATCACCATGCTGATGTCAAAATGCAATGACAGTGGAGTCGCCTTAAGGCAGGCAGCTGATGATGCTGACACACTGACCGTGTGGACGGCAGAATTCCTGGCTTCGGCTCACAAGAGAGTCGCAATTGTGGGGGAAGATTTTTACTGTCTGTTCGTAATGATGGGTCTCCATACTTCCCCTAGTGTGCACTGCCTCAAGACGGGAGAGGTAGGATCCCTCAGCTCCTCTACCATCTGGGAACTGAATTGGAGAAGTGTTGCTAATCGCATACTCATCCCCCATGCAATTAGTGGTTGCGACTACGAACGCGTTGTTCAAACAAAGTTAAATTTTTCAAGATACTCTTCAAGACTATGGATCTCGAATTATACATTACTAAATTCACTGATCCTTCAGCCTATCCAAAGCAAACAACAGATCTTAAGGCTTTGTACATGACTGGAGCAGTAACCGTAGAATGAAATCTTATTGCAGAATCAGTAAACAGCCAGTCACATGCTAATTCGAAGATTTATTAAAAACCCTTTATCATGGTTTCAACGGTTAAGGTTCAAATTGGCTCTGAGCACTATGGGACTTAACATTTATGGTCATCAGTCCCCTAGAACTTAGAGCTACTTAAACCTAACTAACCTAAGGACATCACACACATCCATGCCCGAGGCAGGATTCGTAGCGGTCACGCGGTTCCAGACTGAAGCGCCAAGAACCATACGGCCACACCGGCCGGCTCAACGTTTATAAAAACGTCTTCTCCGGAAGGAAAATATGGACAACTGGAGTACATGTTGTGGCAGAGATACATTAAAATACAGCCGCAAGGCGCTGTCAGATATAAAATTCCACAACCATATTAAATTAAAATTTGCACAACATGATTATTATGATATGGTGCATTTTCACCAATGTACAGCTGGTGAGAAAGTTTTTGTCTGCGGATGATGGTTCCGGATACGGGTTTCCATCTGCAGTTTATTTTTCTCCTGTAATCTTCTGAACTCTCCGATGTCTTTCGGTATACAGAAGAAAAATAAACTGCAATGGAGACCCGGGTCTGAAACCGTCGTCAACCAAGGTAACAGATCATCGCATTCATATGAAACAACCGAGCGAGGCGGCGCACTGGACTTGAATTAGGGAGGACGACGGTTCAAACCCGTGTCCGGCCATCCCGATTTAGATTTTCCGTGATTTTCCTAAATCGCTTCAGGCAAATGCCGAGATGTTCCTTTGAAAGGGCACGGCCGACTTCCTTCCCCATCCTTTCTTAATCCAATGGGACCGGTGACCTCGCTGTTTTGCCAGCCGCAGTGGCCGAGCGGATCTAGGCGCTTGAGTCTGGAACCGTGCGACCGCTACGGTCGCGGGTTGTAATCCTGCCTCGGGCATGGATGTGTGTGATGTCTTTAGGTTAGTTAGGTTTAAGTAGTTCTAAGTCTAGGGGACTGATGATCTCAGATGTTAAGTCCCGTAGTGCTCAGAGCCATGTGAACCCTCGCTGTTTGGTCCCCTCCCCAAAATCAACCAATCATAGGAGGCAAGGTCAGTCAACGCAGCAGCTAGCTCCATTTCTCCACTGGGAATCGTGGCAATCAGTTGTGATCACTAAATAACAAAAAACATTGCGAAACGTTCCGCCTACGGTCTGTCGCCGTACCAAGTCACGTTTGCTGCCGAATCGTTGGCCTAGTGGCTGGCACCGGTGCCAAAAACTACGAACCTCTGTAGCGTCGTTGGATGACGTTTCCGGATAGGGGCTCCTGTTCTTGATTTGTTCCTGAAGATACTCTCTAGAACGCCTCGAAGTTTTCTGAAACATTTCTGGGACGCCGTGTGTATACAGGGTGTTACAGAAAGGTACGGCCAAACTTTCAGGAAACATTCCTCACACATAAATAAAGAAAACATGTTATGTGGACATGTATCCAGAAACGCTTTATTTCCATGTTAGAGCTCATTTTAGTTTCTTCCACCTACGCTCAATGGAGCACGTTATCATGATTTCATACGGGATACTCTACCTGTGCTGCTAGAACATGTGCCTTTACAAGTACGACACAACATGTGGTTCATGCACGATGGAGCTCCTGCACATTACAGTCGAAGTGTTCGTACGCTTCTCAACAATAGATTCGGTGACCGATGGATTGGTAGAGGCGGACCAATTCCATGGCCTCCACGCTCTCCTGACCTCAACCATCTTGACTTTCATTTATGGGGGCATTTGAAAGCTCTTGTCTACGTAACCCCGGTACCAAATATAGAGACTCTTCGTGCTCGTATTGTGGATGGCTGTGATACAATACGCCATTCTCCACGGCTGCATCAGCGCATCAGGGATTCCATGCGACGGAGGGTGGATGCATGTATCCTCGCTAACGGAGGAAATTTTCTACATTTCCTGTAACAAAGCGTTTGAAGTCACGCTGGTACGTTCTGTTGCTGTGTGTTTCAATTCCATGATTAATGTGATTTGAAGAGAAGTAATAAAATGAGCTCTAACATGGAAAGTAAGCGTTTCCGGACACATCTCCAAGTAACATATTTTCTTTCTTTGTGTGTGAGGAATGTTTCCTGAAAGTTTGGCCGTACCTTTTTGTAACACCCTGTATACAGTTTAAGAACCTATCAAAGAGTTTAATAATGAGGTTCGCCGATTCATGACACTCCTAGTCCTGAGACATTTGATCTTTGTGACATTACAGTCAATCAGCAGCTGCTTGCTGCCCGTCATGTCGAGTGACTGATTTCTGCTTACCCTGAGACACTTATAAGCCTTTCACGGCGTTTCATGTGGCCTTCAAGGGAAATTCAGGGATTGGACAAAAATGTGGAAACACTGCCAGAAATGCTGGCTTGCAAATAAATACAGATGCTGCCCATGGCTGTAGGTGGCATTGTTGCATATGCCAACGAATGACACCTGTGCATTACTCTCAATACGTTGCAAGTGTTATTCGTGGTCAGAACAGTGCAGTTATGGGTGCATTACAGGTATTTAGGAGCCAAATGACTTCGAACATGTGTAAATTGTTTGTGGTCACATGGTGGGTGCTCCTTAATTTAGGTAGCCGATGTGTTTGGTATTTCAAGAGGTAACGTGGCGAAGATTTATAACACATACAGGGAAATCCCAAAAACATTTTCCGTTAAGTCCAACGCGGACAAATCTGTGTGTTGAGTGATCGTGACAGACAGTCATTGAAGAGGTTGGGTTTTTGGGGGGGAGGAGACCAGACAGCGAGGTCATCGGTCTCATCGGATTAGGGAAGGACGGGGAAGGAAGTCGGCCGTGCCCTTTCAAAGGAACCATCCTGGCATTAGCCTGGAGCGATTTAGGGAAATCACGGAAAACCTAAATCAGGATGGCTGGACGCGGGACTGAAGCGTCGTCCTACCGAATGCGAGTCCAGTGTGCACTGAAGAGGATTGCGAAGAAAAATAAATAGCCGTCAGCTGTAGAAGTTACTGCAAACCCGAGTGTCGAACTCGCAAATCCTTTCAAGACCAAGCCAACACGAAGGGAGTTCCATAATCTGGAAATTCCAAAACTACATTAGAGTGATACAAATGCCCGTAATAGGAAAACGTGATGCCGAAATCATGAAACCTGGGCTATGAATCAATTGAAAAAAGTCATTTGGCCAGATGAGTCTTGTTTCGCACTGTTTCCAACTTCTGGACGAGTTTATGTCTGGCGTACGCCGACCCAAGGCTACGATGAAGACTGTTGGCTGCCAAGAGTGAAATGAGGCGAGAGTTCGCTGATGGTTTGGGTAGCCATATCGTGATATTCCATGGGTCCCATGGTTGGTCTACAAGGTCACATTACTGTCAAGAATTATCATTTTGGATAATGAGTTCCATCCCATGGTACAATATTTGTTCCCCAGTGTTCCGAGACGATAGGGCCCCTGTTCGTACAACTCACATAGTCTAGGACTGTTTTAGTGAGCACTAAGATGAATTTTCACATCTCCCTTAGCCACCTCAGTCGCCAAATCTGAATATTATTAACCCTCTGGGATCTACTTTGGAGAGAATGGTACGTGATCGCTGTCTACCTCCATCATCGTTACCTGGAGTTGCCATTGTCTTACAGGAAGAATGGTATAAGATTCCGATGAATATCATACAGAACCAATATTTATCCATTCCGCGACGACTGTGAGCCGTTTTGAATGCCGACCGATTTCGTATACCGTATTTGGCGTGGTCATGTGTTGTGTTTTGATACTTCCATATTTTTTTCCACTTCCTATCAGCTTCTCGTGGGTGATCATAGTGTTCTGTTCTGGCAGAGCAAAAAAAGTGAACCGGATTTGTCTAACACAGTTCTGCGACATTCCCGCCTTTGCTGAAAATGAATTAGCCCGAGATAGTCCACTTCATTAATGGACTATGTCATTTTGTAATTTTATTTTGACTCTTAAATCGGTGCTGGCATTTCTACGTGTACCAGAGCTGGAGACATGTGCCTCTAATCAATCGCATAACATGTCCTTCAAACACTTAATGCTGGTATACTCCGTTTCTGAACGCATACTTTCAAGTACTGCTATCTCATATAGATGTACTATATTTGAATTTGTTTCTGCTCATGCAAATCGTTATCATTAAGCTAGGTATATAATATATTAAGTTTTCCTACTTTTTTATTTTCGATCGCACACTCTGCTGCAGAATGAAAGATTCATTCCAGTATGACACGTCTGGTTCAATGAAGGTGTTCTGCAGTCATTGATTTTTCATGTTAATTAGATGTAAAGACACTCGTACGATCTTAAACATGTACAAGGACCTTTTTCCTCTCCGTCTGGTACCATAGACGGAATAACCACGATAGTTTTTATAAGGCTGGACGTATTATTGAAGGTTCGCAGGAGAGCTTCTGTAAAGTTTGGAAAGTAGGAGACGAGGCACTGTCAGAAGTAAAGCTGTGAGGATGGGTCATGAGCCGTGCTTGGGTAGCTCAGATGGTAGACCACTTGCACGCGAAAGGCAAAGGTCCCGAGTTCGAGTCCCGGTCAGGTACACAGTTTTAATCTGCCAGTAAGTTCCATATCAGCGCACACTCCGCTGCAGAGTGAAAATCTCATTCTAACTTCTTCATAGGTACAGCATGCCAACGTAATTCTGTGTGTTACTTTTCGTATCAAATGCTTTCTGACTCTGTGCTTAATGTTCCCAATTACTGCCCACGAAGTACCAACAGAAACAGGTCGTGATCCGCTACTCCACAAGGTGTTATCTGATGTATAACGGGGTTGGCTGAAGCATCCACCTAAGAGGGCTGACCCGACATGGTCTACCTATTTTTCGTTACGATACCGGCTTAACACAACTAGTGGTGTGTTATTGTAAGCCACGGACGAATCTGAATACCTGGTGGTAATGCAGCCCACACTCGCCCCTCCTCCCCACACAACCCCACCTCCACCCCATTCTGAAGCTCCACCACACTGCACTTTGAAGAATTAACAGTATGAGGACAATAGTGAGGCGTCAGGAATACTGGCTTGGTGTTGATAACGATAATAATGATAATGCGTGTGGCTAGGTCTCAAGCCCCACCTGCGGGAAGCCCGGCCGTCCGGTACATGTCTTTTTATTTTACGCCTCTTCGGCGAGTTGCTTGTAGATGAGGATGAAATTATGATGAAGACAGCACAACACCCAGTCCCCGACCCGTCCGGAAATGGAACCCGCGCCCCTCGTTTGGTATACCGTCGTGCTGATCGCTCAGCTGTGGAGGCAGACCTGGTGCTCATGCCGCCGTAGATCATACAGCCAGGAACTGCCAGGCCTGTACCTACATTCAACGGGCTCCAGGCACAGCTTCAGCCCTGGCTATGCCCTGACCACTCCTGGCAAAGAGCAGATAT